>NC_056728.1:574654129-574736629 GCF_019279795.1 Protopterus annectens | reverse complement strand
GTGTTTTGTTGATTTTGCTTACAGAAAAGGACATCACAATGCAGTTACAAATGATATACTGTACTCTCAAAACAAATAACGCCTCACATTGTTTTCTAATAATCTGTTTAGTTATTTATTTTATTTTGCTTTTGTTTACCGGGATTGTCCAACTGGACTTAATCAAAAACCCTTTTTCAGTAGAGGTCCAGAAAGAAAAGCTCCAACATAATTAACAAACATTATTAAATGTACGTTTAGTAATATAAATGAACAGACATACATTAACAATTTCACATACTTTTGCTAATTAGATCACATTCATGTGAAAGTAGAGGCAGCTATTACAATATAAAAGATATTTATGTATTAGTACATGTTGAACATGGAGCATTTGAGTATCCATATTTATCAAAGATACCCACACCTCCAGGTTACTGGCACTGCACGAAGCATCGGAGACCATCCATGTGCAACTAACAGTGGGCAAAACTGCCTTTCAGTTTGTAGCCTGCTACAGGCCACCCTCCCAAACACAGGAACCTCACTCGGCTTTCCTGAGAACACTGGAGAATATGAAGGTTTCTCCAAACACCATTATATTGGGTGACTTCAACTACTCAAACATTGACTGGGAAAACTACTCAAGCCCAAACACCCTCGCCCAATGGTTCCTAGAATTTATAAACTCAAATGCTATGGAACAACTGGTCACCACTCCCACAAGAGGGGAAAACATATTGAATCTGATCATCACCAACATGGGGTCTCTACGTTCCACACCAGAGGTATACCCCTCATTGGTAAGATCAGACCATAAACAAATCTCACTGGACATCCATATTCCGTCCCCACCCCTAGCCAAGGAAACCACGGTGAAGAACTTCTCAAAAGCAAACTTCACACTTCTCAAAACTGAAGTGGAATCCTTCAAAGCCCCCGGGCCAGTGTAAAATATGGCCCAAAATGCAGAATCCTTTACAAAAGCATTCTATGGACCCCTACAGGAATGCATGGAACATGCTATCCCAAATAAAACCAAGACTCACTCCTCCAAAGGCAGGAGACCTGTCTGGTGGACCCCGGTCATAAATAAGCTATACAACAGAAGGAGAAAGCTACTACATGATAGAGCAAAATCCCAAAAAGGGAAGGTGTCTCTGATCAGTACTAGCAAGAAACTACGATCTCTCATAAAATCAAGGCCAGCTTTGAAAGAAAAATTGCACAAGACACTAAAAATAATCACAAGGCCTTCTTTAGTTATGTCAGAAACCTGGGAGACAACTCCCAGATATGCTCTGAGTTAGTGCAAAATGACAAAAAATAAACTGAACCCACAGACATTGCCAACATCCTGGCAGAAAGGTTCAGTGCAAACTTCTCCCCCCCTTCCCCCCCAAAAGAGCAAATGTCTATCCCAACAGAGTGTAGCCTTCCTGAGATCACAGATGCACAGGTGAGAGCTGCCCTCTCCAAAGCAAAAAACACAGCATCAATGGGACCAGACGGTGTCCCGGACTGCGTCTTACACAAGTTCCAAGAAGAACTAAACCCTCATATAAAGTCACTGTTCAATCTCAGCCTTACTACAGGATATGTACCCAAGGAATGGCGTACAGCAACAGTGGTCCCACTCCACAAAGGTGGTGCCACAACAGACCCCGGAAACTATTGCCCTATAAGCCTGACTAGCCTGGTCTGCAAAGCTATGGAGCGTATCATCATGGAAATCATAAACAAAGACATTAGGAACCTCCAGACACTGGATCCTACCCAATTCGGTTTTGTTAAGGGCAGATCTTGTCTCTTGAACCTGGTCGACTTCTTTGAAACAGTTACCAAAGCCATAGATGAAGGGAAGGTAGTCCAGACAGCCTACCTGGACCTCGCAAAAGCCTTCAACACAATACCCCACTCGGGCATCATAAATAAGCTCACCAGCTTAAATATCAACCCCTATGTCATAAGATGGGCTGCAAACTGGCTGAGGGATAGAACTCACATGGTCAGAATAGCAGGTGCCATGTCAGACTCTAAACCAGTTACAAGTGGCATCCCACAAGGCTCAGTCCTGGGACCTCTTTCCAAGGTACAGGCTAACACAGGTGGACTATGGCTGACCAAGTTCGCAGATGACTGCAAACTGGGTGCCGCAATCGACTCTCTGGCTGACACAAGCATCCTCCAAAAGGCTCTCACAGAAATGGATAACTGGTGCCAGAGCCATGGCCTAAAGCTAAATGCCAAAAAGTGCATAGTCATCCCCTTTGGGAAAAACAAAGTGCCCACAAATTACCACATAGGTGGTAATCCATTAAGTACGGAAGAAGTAATTAGGGACTTGGGGACCCAAGTAGATAGCAATCTCTCCTTTGACAATCACATTGCCAAAGTGGTTAGAAAGACGTTCTATATAGCCCACCTTATCACAAAAGGGTTCACATCTAGATCAAGAGAGGTCATTGTGCCCCTCTACTCATCACTTATCAGGCCCATAATTGAGTACAATGCCCCATTTGGGATGTAGCTTACCCGACACCTGCAGCAACTGGAAAGACCCCAAATGTATCTCACCAAGAGGATCAAGGGGCTCAAACAGATGCCCTATGCAGCTCGGCTAAAGAAACTCCAGCTCTACTCAGTTGTGTACCGCCTACTCAGAGGCAATCTGTGTCTGACGTATAAAGCCATGTCCAACCCAGAATTAATGGACATGCTTCACCTCAGGAAATCCAAATCCCTTAGAGCTACACACTCCAGGGACTTGAAGCACAGAAATAAATAGGACATGCTGGAGGGACAGATTCATATACCAGAGGCTCCCCCTCACTCTGGAACAAAATCCCAATCCATGTTAGGCAGAGCCCCTCACTGACCCTCTTCAAGAGAAATCTTGATGAGTGGATGGGAGATCATAAGTTTACCCCTGGGATCTCTTCTGTGTCCCTGCTAGACAGAGGTACAGTAAACTAACCTTAAAAGGGCTACCTTCTGTGACCTACTATACAGAGGCACAGTCAACTAATCTAAAAGGGTGGCGAAAGCCAAACACACTCTGGCTAGGCTTATAAATGCCCTAGGGCAGATTGCCTAGTATCAACCTATGAACCTATGAACAGGTGCATAAGTGGTTTTGTCAGATAGATAATGGATTGTGTGATTAGTCCTTAGAAACGCAAAGAAAGTGAGGTGAAGGAAAGAACTAGGTAGGGCAGAAAATGTTGATATTGTAGTTATGAGGTTCACAGCCAATTACATATATGACTATAATAAGGTTTATATTAGAAATATAGTTGTGGAGATTGGCAGTGTCACAAAATAATGAATATAGCTGGGAGATGCTAGTAAAACTATTCAGGCATATGTGAAGACTGGTTGTGAGGTACAAGATTCTGAAAAAAAGAAATGGTTTGACGATGTGGCAAGCTAAAGATAACAGTGGCATTTACCTTGGAAATGTACAGGACAGCCATTGATTTAACAAGGAAGTTTTAGTTTTGTTTTAAATGAGTTTGCATTCTGAATGGATATCAGTGGTAGTGGGATGTGGTTCCATAGTTTAGCTACACTATTAGAATACAGAGTCACCTTCACTATTAGATGATGTGGTTATAGTGATTATTGATTTTTCTCTATGGCAGAAAAGTCTATTGGGGGAGTAATATTGTATTAAACTGTTAAGGGCTGGACAGTTTTCTGGCTTATAGATAAGTTAATATATAGCAGTTAGCTGAGAAAGAGCTAGGTGATGTGGTAGTTCTAATCAGTTTAATTCTCTAATGGCTGTACAGTGGTGTGTTCTATTTTTACAGTTTACT
The DNA here is from genome assembly GCF_019279795.1 of Protopterus annectens. Taxonomy (NCBI): domain Eukaryota; kingdom Metazoa; phylum Chordata; order Ceratodontiformes; family Protopteridae; genus Protopterus; species Protopterus annectens. The sequence goes on along the minus strand of NC_056728.1, from coordinate 574,732,829 downwards.
GTAAATCTGGCTATTTAATTATAACATTCCATATAATACCATGAAACCAGCTTTATAAAACAACAAAACCAAATAAGCCACTGCTGCCAAGCAACAGAAATGCAAACCAAAAAAAAAAAAAACTCGGTTGACCCAAAACAACGAAAGGGAATCAGTCCACCATCAAGGAATGTAAAATAACAGTCAATTTTATTGAAAAAGCAACAGTCAGTTAAGTACTTTCATCTCATCAAACAAGACTTCATCAGACCTGTTGCAGATCCCTAATATAAATGCTTTGCATACCTAATTACATCAATTAGTTAAGCAAGTGTAACCAAAAATTAGTTCCAATTAAACAGTAAAAAATTTCCTTAAAAATAGAAAATGTTCATAAATAGGTATATATTGCACATAAAATAAACATCAAAAACAGTACTGATTCATGTTAATAGTTAAAACTTTTTAGTAATTGAATCTTTTGTGATATTTTTCCAAAAAGAAATAAAATTAAAACACTTGGTTTAGTTTAAGTGTTATGACCAAAATATTAAATCGACAATAGTAACTATAAAAGCACTGATAACTATAAAAAAATAACCTTTGTGTTAAATAGGAGCAGGAGGGGCTTAAAGGTCATAACCTATAAAAACAGTGCAAAAAAAGGGCATGTGGAGAAATAATGTAAAAATATTATTTATAATAAAAAAGTTTGGCAGCCCTTAATCTCAACACAGGAAGTAGTGACACCTGGTCATTCAGTCCAGGAGGGCAGTGGCATTCAGTCTCAACTGCCACCACAATTCACGGTACTCTAAGAATGTTTTCCATTGTCCCTGCCCCCCCCCCACCAGATGAGCAGTGAGTCAAGATGGAGGAATGCGGGGGGGGTAGCAACGTGGATTTTCAAAAATATTTCAACATTGATCTATGAGGACGGCTAACTATGGATTTACACATGGACACTGGATATGCAAATGGGTGCTCATAGCAAGAATCCTTAAATCAATTGAAAAGGTATCTCTCAAAGTACCATTCCCTACTGCTGGACAATTCTTTTTTACAGGAAAGTATCACAAGGAAACAGGTACCGAGGGGGTTGAGATGTTTTAAATACCCCAATAATGTACAAGAGGGGTTGGACTTTCACAGAGAACTTTGTAATATTTTCATTAACTGTGATTTGGATATAACGCATGTTGTTATCAAGATCAAGAAACAATTAGAACTTTTATAAAATGAGATTGTAACACTTAACTATATATATATATATATATATAGAGAGAGAGAGAGAGAGAGTGATTTAATGTTTACTATTTTAGATAACAAAATTAAGTATTATACTGTGTTAAAGAAAATAGATGTTATGACTTCCAAAATTAAGAAACATAAGTTAGGGAAGCTGAAGAGAGAAAGAAATGAATATCTTGAGAATAAGGTATACCCAATACCCAAATAGATGAAAAAGTCTGAAACAAATCATTTTACTAGGACAAGTAGGGAATGTGGTTGGAATACGAATTAAGTTTTTCTAGAATCTCACAAACCACCTTTTTGCATTTAGATGAACACAATGTTTCAGGACAGGGAAATTTGATATGAACAACCCTTTAGAATTTCCCCCTTTAAGGAGATTGAGTTGTATAAGAGAAAGACAAGGGGACAAAAGGAAAAATTATGTTACCCCTTCAAGGGAGAGAAAGAACAACCATTGGACAAGGGGGAAAAGGAAACAGAGGTGAGGGAAATTTGTAGTTTAGATTCCCTAGAAATGATTACCAACCATTCTGATGGGGTTAGTTTGGATTTTTTCTAGTGAGGTGATTCACTCTTTAGGCAACTTTAATATATTTAGCTATAGTAGTCTATATATTTTATCAATACACATCTCTGTTTTTGGATTTACATGTGTTCCCCCAAGAAATACCAACATTAGTGAAGTTATGAATGATTGGAAGTGTCTTACCTGCAAGTTAAATTTTGAGGTGTTATATGGGGAAGACATTAATAGATCAGATCAAGGTAATATTCATAAAAAGAGTGTATATAATCCCCCCTCCCCAACCAAATGTTGCAGAACGTTGATTCTCTAGTACAGACTGAATTCAGGCAATACTTAAAAGAAAATTTCAAGTAAGAAAAGAAAAAAATAAATGTCCAACCTTACAAAGAAAGAACACATGGTATTGAGAGACTTAAGTACCAATCCCAATATTAGGATCATGAAACCTGATAAAGGGGGAGTGATTGTGATTATGGATTGTTGGAACTATGTTGGAAAAATGATTGGCTTATTAAATAGTAATGAGAGAGGTATCCAAGTATGAAGAAATGAGATTAATGTTGCCTATAGGAGACTAGATCTGGCCCTAGAGGACCATTACCTCCAGGATGTAATGGATAGAAGTCACTTAGAATTCTTAAAGGTAACTAAACACTTAGTTCCTTTTATCTTTGGAATTCCAAAGGTATACAAAAATGTTATTGACCCCATCTTAGGCCCATTGTGGCTGCTGCAGGTTTGAAAACTTACTCATTAGCGGTATATATAGACAGAAAACTAAAACCATTTCTTAATTTACATCAGCATATTTTGATCAATGCTTGGGATTTTTTTGGGTAAGTTAAAAATGATCATTATTCTGAAACCAGACTACTAATTACCATTGATGTAACAGACTTATTTTCTGACACTCCCCATGATTAAGGGGTCCATTGGTTTGAGGAAGTCACTATGGAATGTAAGTTTATTAATACGACTGACTTAAAACTTGTAGTTGAATATACGGAAATGGTCCTTGCAAATAATTTTGTATATTTTGAAGGGGGATTTTATAAGCAGCCTGCATGCCCCTGTTGGCTAATATGGTCCTTTATTATTGGGAAAAACACTATGTTTTAAATATGATTTTTTCAAGAACATTCCCCTTCAAGGTTTTTGGATGACATTTTTTAATGTGGGATACCTCAAAGGGGGGAACTTGATGAATTCTTAGACTGTATTAATGGGACCACAGAATTTTGAAATTCACCCACTACTGTGATCCTGATAAAATTAATTGTCTTGACTTAGCAATTACTAAAAAACAAGGCAATGTCTTTTGACTTTTCCCAGTTAGGGGTCACTGCAGTAGATCACTGGTCTGCAGATTGCTTTGCAGTGGTGTTTTTACAGTGTCCAGTTTCCAGCCTGGTACCCAACCTTCATAGAAGGTGCACACATACACCTACCTGTATGTCTTTAAAACTCACGTGACCACAGGGCGGACATGTAGATGCCACACAGAAGGAACTCCAGCTGAGAATCGAACCAGAGAACCTCTTGCTGTGAGGCAATAATGCTAACCACTGCACCACCACATCCATTTAGCAATTACCAAACATAAGTTAAAGTCAAAATTTATTTCTAGAATTTATAGAAATTATACCTTTTCCAACTCCTACCTCCATTATGGTAGTGAACACTCTCCCCACCAAAAGAAAAATATAATTAAAGGTCAAATGGTAAGAGCAAGCATGAATGACTTCACAATTTAATGATTTAGAGGATGAAATTGAATTGATAAAAAAATTCTTTAAGGAAAGAGATTATCCCATTTCTACTATTAATAGAACAGTGAGTGAAGTCTTACAAGGGTGGAGTATAAAATATAAACCTTTGCTAGGAGTGGGTGAATTAGACATTACAACCTTTCATTCTGGTAGTCCAGACATAAGGAATTATAACAGGGCCTTTTGTTTAAGGTATAACCAAGATTCTAAAAATGTACAAAATATTGGTAGAAAATACTGGGATCTATTTTTGAGGATGCCAAACACTCTGTGTATTTTTAAGAACCCCCCCCCTATCTTTACATTTAAGAGGGGACCTAACTAAAAAATATTTTATAAAAGGTATGTAAGGTACCCATTACAACTTCTAACAAAATTACGAAAGGAACATAGTAATGTGGCACTTGTAAATAATGCCAATATACAGCACACTCAGAAGATTTATACAGCCTGGGAATTGAGTTCACTTTTAGAGCTAATAAGCATTTTAATTGTTACTCAAAAGGAGTTGTATATTTTGTATACTGTAAGGTGTGTTTCCCTTATTCTGCTGGAAAAACCGAGAGGGCCTCTCAGGGCTAAAATTTATAAACATTATAATGATATTAATAAAAAAAGTGCCTATAACTGCCCTCATGAGGCATGTAAGTGAATGTGTGTAGAGTGTATTTCTATTGTGGGTGTTAGAACAAATTATTCCTAGTCCTAGAGAGTGATAATGGGAAATACTGTACCGTGAATTGTGGTAGCAACTGAAACTGAATGTCACTGTTCTCCCTGGACTGAACGACCAGGTGTCACTGCTTCCTGTGTTGAGATTAAGGGCTGCCAAAGTTTCAGGCGCTTTTATTATAAATAATATTTTTACATTATTTCTCCACACACCCTCTATTACTACACTATTTTTATTCTTTATGACCTTTAAAACCCCCTCCTGCTCCTATTTAACACAAAGGTTAGTTTTCTATAGTTATCAGTGTTTTTATAGTTACTATTGTTAATTTAGCATTCTGGTCAGAGCACATAAAATTAAAACATGTGAGTTTAGTTTTTCTTTTTGGAAAAGCATCACAAAAGATTTGATTACTAAAAAATGTAACTACTAGATGTTTATTTTATGTGCAATATACACATATATATTAATGAACATTTTCTATTTTAAGAGATTTTTACTGTTTAATTGGAACTAATTGTTGGTTACTACTGCTTAACTAATTGATGTAATTTTAGGTATATAAAGCATTTATGTTAGGGATCTGCAACAGTTCTGATGAAATCTCATTTGATGAGATGAGAGTGCTTAACTGATTGTTGCTTTTTCAATAAAATCGACTGTCATTTTACGTTCCTTGATGGTGGACTGATTCCTTTTCATTCTTTTGGGTTGACTGAGTTTTGTTTTTTTTGTTTTTTTCCAGCTTTACAAAATATATCTGCTTAGGAGACTTACTTGCGTTACATGCAGAGTTTTCTAAAAGATCATTATTGTTCTGTCTCTTTAGTGCTAAGAGATGGGTATGCTGCTTTCCTGCATGGCTCAGTTTTCATTGTACAGTTGAACAACTTAAAGAGATGCCATCACCATCTTGTTAAACATGCTTAATCAGAATAAGGTTGTTTGTATTTCATTTCATATTCCATGTAACTGCTTTTTCTGTGAATAAAAACATGGATTATTTTCCATTAGTTTTTTCCACAAAGAAGAATGCCATGATAGAAGAAGACAGATGATCTCTAGCCACGTGTTTAAAATTCAATTTGTTTATATCAGAGTCTAGAAATAACATATTTTCCATTTCCTCATATGCAGATAGGATTTCTCCAGCATACAGTTATAACATGATCCATCAGGTAACAACGGTCACATTACCCCTTAAAGGTTTAAGCTAATTTTCAGTTATTTCTGATCTACAGGTGACAAGATAGATGGTATGCAATTTTTGACACAGTTATAATAATTTGGAGGCTTATTTTGCTTTTTTTTATCTTTTTTGAGAAGGTAGGTATGCCTGACCACAAAGGTCACATTCAATAATGGCATAGCTGTGTAAGAAAAATAACTAAATACTAACTCAATGTTATAGACTAGGATTACAAAATGTTTCATGCAACAATAGGAACAGTTCTGTTTACTTAAAAAAAAAACAAAAGAAAAAAGAAAAGACAGAAATACTAAGATAAACTAAAGTCAATAAATGTAGTATCCTGTCTATCTAACTTTGCTCTCCACCAATCTATAGCTATAATTTTGTTCTGATATCACTTCATGTTGGTACCTGATTAAACATGATGTGAAAATAAATGCATTATAACCTCACCTAGAGAAAATTCTTCAGTCAAATGAATTCACGAGGAGAGCTATTTTCTTCTCTGTGTTGCTGAGGGATAATGTCCTGAATGTGACCCAGGTGACCTGGGTTTCATTAGCTGGCCCAGGAATTGATGGGGCCAGTAGAGAAGGATGGGAGTGAGTGGTCAGTGCCAGTTCACCCATGCTGGAGGGAAGGGTAACAGCTTTGTAAAACCATACCCTTAGGCCATTAGGGTGAAGGTGTCATGTAGTGAACCAGGAAACTGCTTATGCAGGAAGGAGTTAGAAGGAGAGACTGGGATAACCAAAGCACTTTCTAGGGTGCCTAGATGATGGCCTTGTCTGAGTCCCTCTCACTGTTGTCTCCCATATGACCTAAAGCAATTTACTATAAAACATACTTTTTCTGAAGATGAGGGCAGGTGAGTTGAACAACTGGTTAGCAGGCATGAAGAATAATCAAAACATGGGAAGTTCTCAAGTGCCAGTTACATGAAGCAGAAGTCACAGAAGAGCACATGTCAATCACTGTTTTACATAGGAAATCACTGCTGGTGCACAAATCTCACCAGCACTGATTACCTTCGTTTGGGAGATTCTCCCTTCTTCAAGTTGGGGTGACCATGTAGCCAGTATATATAAGTTTGGGGGGTATAAGGGGGCTTGTCCTCTGCATCAACAGGTACAGTGTTTGGGGCATTATTTTTCAGCATTTCTGGTCCTCACATTTTTTGCAATTTAGCAATCCATGGCAGAGGCATTCGTTTTTATAATCTTTTATTGAAACGCACAATTTTCCCTGTAAAACTATCAGGGCACCTGTTGACCATTAATACCATTAGCAGCAAATTGTTATTCCAGATGCAAGCGCTTTCTTATTTCTATTAGCTTTGCTTTTGATTTTCCAGACTGCGTCTTCTGCACTTTACCATCTAGGTTACAATGACAGAATGAACACTCCTATTTAATGTTAGATATAAGTTTAGTTAGCAGACTAGTCCTTGCTTTAGTGTAAGGATGTAAACATCTATTGCAGTAGTATTGTAGCTTAGATGCTATTAACTGTGGAACCTATGGTGAGCATTTAGATGGGAATCTTGGTTTTAGGTACTACCCTGCCACTGCCAGCTTTTAATTTATTATATTATACTATTTAATATATTATTATATTATTATATATTATATAATTTATTATACTACGACTGTATTATTACTTCACTTTTTAAAAGCTTGGCTTTATTAGTTTAATACACTGTTTTAATATATGTTAACTTTGATTATTATTGCTTAATTTATTTCCTTGAGCTAAAGTTTGATGTGTGCATTATATTAACTGTTATCTGTGATTCAGTAAAGCAATAATCCATGACTGTGCATAGGTATATCAGAATTTACCTACAGTTGATGTGGTTTGATCATGAGGGTGAAAGCCGAGTGATTAAACAAAGCCATCCTTGGGTATATCCTGATATACTCGCAAACAGGAGTGGGTTATTGCTTTTATACAATAACATTTAAGAAAAATGACTTGCCTTGTTTAAATAATGCAATTATATAAGGAGACCTCTGCCTTCTTCTGCATTATCCTCCCTATTCTGATGTACTGCGCATGCATATAGGATTTACGTTCCCATGTATGTAGAGTATATCAGTGCAGGAAAAGTGAGGGGGCAAACAGAGCCTCCATTGCTGTTTGTTTAGTTTTTTTTTTAAACTGTTAAAAAAACAGACATTTACAGGGACAGCAGAAAAAATATGAGGAAAATCGAGTATGTTTTGGTTTTAGTTTTGCAGAACATACCTGATTTTTTTCATATTTTGGTGTGTCCTCCAGTATATACCAGTTGAAGAGTCTGACCACTCAATGGTACTTCAGCAGCCAGACTTTTTTCAATTGGTGTATGCTCAATTTACAACGGGCACAGCAAGCTCATTTTTGGTATAATAATGAGACATTATTGTATAATAACTGATAATGTTATATTGTCACAGTCTAAGTTTGCTAAATACAGACAAACTGTCTTATTTAGAACTAGTCAGACTTCTGAACAAGATTCTTTAATATAGTGATGCTTTTTACTTGGGTATTGTGCAGTATTTTTCTACCTGATAAACTAAGGTCATAAAAAAATCTCTCTAGATTGCAAAGAGAATTACTTTCACCACAGTACCTATATCGACTTTACATAAAGGAGGAATACAAATGAATCACATTTCAAAATGTTATTTTATTGGATAAGGGAAATGATTTTCTCACTGTCATTACTATTGTTCAAGTACTTAATCATACCTCAGGGAGCACACATTGTAACTAAGGAAATTACTCTTTTGAGCTTGCTCTGAATTGCCTAGACATAGTAAGACCTTACTAAGTTTAATACTACTGGTTGCAAAAAAGCAGTCTAGATCCACTTTAATTGAAGTACTGAATGTTGTAAAGGAGATAAAAGAACCAGAGGTGGGGATCCTTAGATCCTTGTCATCTTCTCAGTTAGTGTGATGCAGGGGTCCCTTGTGTTAAAGGTGCTGAGTCAAATCCTTTTTATCTGGATGAATAGAAGGGTAACTGCAAAGTCAACCCTGGTTTAGCACCTTTGTCCCTCATGGATTTATGTAATGTCAGAGTAAATGTTCATTGTTAAAGAGGAAATGTGTATACAAAAATGTTACTGTGGTATTTTTTTTTTCTTTTATATTAATGGATGTGTACCTGTGTTACTGTTTTAGTTGTGATTAAAAAATGTTGATTCAAAAAAGATCCCCCATACCTCACGTTAACAAAATGGCAATTACAATAACAGCACAGAAGTAAATTGTCAGCAGGAAAAGCTGCTTAGAACTCTATCGTGTGTGCATGGTATATGAAGCCAATTCTGCTTCAGAATGTTGATTGTGTATGGTAAGCCATTAAATAAATATATCTATATACAGTTTTACAATGTTGTCAGTTTGTATACTGCAATGTTGTGGCCATATTTTTGTGTTTTCCACTGTAGACAGTTATCATGGCACAGAACGATAGTAGATGGCAATAATCAGTTTGAAGTGAGTGTTATAGCAGCGCTATGAACTTCAGCTCAACATCTTTATTTATGATTGCACTAATAGAGAACAACAAACCTGCCGGGCTAATTGCCATGGGTCTGTCAAAGTGGCAGTTGTACTTGCTATAGAGCTGCTCCACTATACACTTCAAAGTTATGTTAGCATAAGATCATACAAAAGTTTTATGTATTTAATTGACAGTCAGCTGAATCAGTGGTATGCAAGTCTGCAATAAAATGAAGGCTAAGATCAGAATCTAAGAACATTAAATTTTTAAAATTGTGTTACAAATGTCTGATGACTAGAGATGCATGGCTCCTAACTCATAACTTGCTGTTGCTTGGGTTTTCTCTGATGTTAACAAACTTGTCTGAACTAAAGAGAAAATTACCTGACTTGAAAATATTTTTTTTTTCTGAATTAAAGATTGTTGCTTCATTAAGCATTTCTCTGAAGTTAAACAGTTTTCTAAAATATGATATTCTGAGGTAGATAACTGTATTTGTGTTTAAAGAGACTGCACCCTAAATACAATTTCTCAAGATAAAGTTTGCAGATACAGCAGAAAACTGGGGAATGTTATATTTTATGCCTTTACCTTATGATAAAAGCTTTTTTTCCTAGATGTAGTCATTTCCTGGAAAGTTGCTAGAATAACAGGATGTGTGTTCACCTGCATTTTCTGAAGGATACAAAGTTTAAAATTTAAATGTATTTTATGATTTCTATCCTCAGTAATTCATCTAAAAAACACAGACTTTATGAGGAATAGTCCAAACATACAGTATGTTAAAAATCTGGACATTTTGTGAAAATCTGAAAATTGAAAGGCATGGAAGTGAGTGTAAATCTAAGTGACTGTGTTATACCATCTTTCTGACAGTGCTTGTGGAGTGCTTTATGGAAGGTGCTCAGAAAATCTGCTGTGCTGGAAGAAGAAAGCCTTGCTTTCCATAACAAACTAAGCAGTAGTCCTTAGTGCATGAGGAAGCCATGATCCCTACACGGGTTCACTCATGGAGCACAATGCCCACCTAGTGGGCATAGATACACATTTGGACATCATGTGATACACTTCTTTACACAGCAGTGGGAAAGCCCCATCCCCTCATAATACAACGTGGATAGTGTTACAAGTCTACACACAAGCACATTGGTCACATGCTTCCATACTGCCAAGCCAAACATGGCTAATACCAGCTGAGCTAAATAGCTTGTGTTCTGGATGTGATTCAGAGACAGTCGCACTAGCCATGCTATGAAGCCTTTATTAGCCAGATCCAAAGTGCAGTTGCCATTTTGCATGCTTATAATAAAAAAAAAATCATTGGAATACAGGATAATGCATAATAACTCTGTGTCAGTGAATACACAGATACTGAAAGCAGACAGCCTACTTGCCAATGTATCCTAACTGTGTAATCAACACCTGTGGCTTGTGTGAGGGGGAACACAACCCAATGCACAGTGACACAGCACTGCCATTTCCAGCTGTGGTGGTGGTGGTACAGACTGTGACCACTGAGCAACTAGGGAAGGACGAGATACAAGCAATATGAAGACTGCCTGTATATACGGCTAGGTATGGCAATGCATTCTGAGGGGGGCTAACAGGATGTGCATGCTACTGTATACAGCCAATATGCAGATGCAGGAAGGGACACAGGGAATACATGACCATACCAGCAGCAGAAGTACATGTGGGGGTTGTGTGCAGAAGTACAGGGACACATTAACCCACTATAGAATAGGGGAAGGGAGCCAGTGGCCATAGGTGGATGACTTCCACAGATTGCCAGACACGCTCATTCACGGTCTTGTAGCCCACAGATTACAGCTTGCCATGGACCTCCAAGAGAGGCAATGACTGGAAAGGTTTGCCAGCCAGATGAGTGAGGTATTAACAGGCCTTCTGTATGCACAATAGGTGCATCCTGAGCAAAGATACTATGGATAAGCTATATCAGAACCAGGTGTATATATCAGAACCAGGTGTGGCAGCAAGTGGTGCAAGGCATGTATGCTATAGGTGGCTGTACGTGATCACTACAACAGGTGCAATGCAGGATAACTAATATTATATTCCATGCAAAGGACAAGGCATATGAAAATGACAAAGACATGATCACCACAGGAGTTGGACCACCAGTACAAAAGCAGCTCAGAGATGAAGGAGCCCCTGGTGTCCCTGTCTGGAGATGGGAAGCAGATCCTAATATACAGGGGTGGTCTGAATGTGAGACCAAGGTTAGCAATGAGTACCCAAGTATCAGTAGGAAATGCACCAGGCTCGTGAGACCAAGGTTAGCAATGAGTACCCAAGTATCAGTAGGAAATGCACCAGGCTCGTGAGACCAAGGTTAGCAATGAGTACCCAAGTATCAGTAGGAAATGCACCAGGCTCGTGAGACCAAGGTTAGCAATGAGTACCCAAGTATCAGTAGGAAATGCACCAGGCTCGTGAGACCAAGGTTAGCAATGAGTACCCAAGTATCAGTAGGAAATGCACCAGGCTCGTGAGACCAAGGTTAGCAATGAGTACCCAAGTATCAGTAGGAAATGCACCAGGCTCGTGAGACCAAGGTTAGCAATGAGTACCCAAGTATCAGTAGGAAATGCACCAGGCTCGTGAGACCAAGGTTAGCAATGAGTACCCAAGTATCAGTAGGAAATGCACCAGGCTCGTGAGACCAAGGTTAGCAATGAGTACCCAAGTATCAGTAGGAAATGCACCAGGCTCGTGAGACCAAGGTTAGCAATGAGTACCCAAGTATCAGTAGGAAATGCACCAGGCTCGTGAGACCAAGGTTAGCAATGAGTACCCAAGTATCAGTAGGAAATGCACCAGGCTCGTGAGACCAAGGTTAGCAATGAGTACCCAAGTATCAGTAGGAAATGCACCAGGCTCGTGAGACCAAGGTTAGCAATGAGTACCCAAGTATCAGTAGGAAATGCACCAGGCTCGTGAGACCAAGGTTAGCAATGAGTACCCAAGTATCAGTAGGAAATGCACCAGGCTCGTGAGACCAAGGTTAGCAATGAGTACCCAAGTATCAGTAGGAAATGCACCAGGCTCGTGAGACCAAGGTTAGCAATGAGTACCCAAGTATCAGTAGGAAATGCACCAGGCTCGTGAGACCAAGGTTAGCAATGAGTACCCAAGTATCAGTAGGAAATGCACCAGGCTCGTGAGACCAAGGTTAGCAATGAGTACCCAAGTATCAGTAGGAAATGCACCAGGCTCGTGAGACCAAGGTTAGCAATGAGTACCCAAGTATCAGTAGGAAATGCACCAGGCTAGTGAGACCAAGGTTAGCAATGAGTACCCAAGTATCAGTAGGAAATGCACCAGGCTAGTGAGACCAAGGTTAGCAATGAGTACCCAAGTATCAGTAGGAAATGCACCAGGCTAGTGAGACCAAGGTTAGCAATGAGTACCCAAGTATCAGTAGGAAATGCACCAGGCTAGTGAGACCAAGGTTAGCAATGAGTACCCAAGTATCAGTAGGAAATGCACCAGGCTAGTGAGACCAAGGTTAGCAATGAGTACCCAAGTATCAGTAGGAAATGCACCAGGCTAGTGAGACCAAGGTTAGCAATGAGTACCCAAGTATCAGTAGGAAATGCACCAGGCTCGTGAGACCAAGGTTAGCAATGAGTACCTGCATAGGCGCCGGAAGCTGTTAAAGACTGGGGGGGGGGGGATGACAGGGGCACTTAGTGAACTAAAAAGGGTAACTTTTTTATAACTATAGGTTCACTTGGAGGACATTTTAAGCTTAGCCAATTCCCTTTTGGTGCTTAAATTAACATTTTCTGATTGGTCTTAGCTATCCCCATGGCTGATAATTGTATATTAGCCCTAGTGAGAACAACTGTGATCATACCATAGATAATTTGAGGGGGGCATGTAATGGATACAGCATTTAGGAACTGCCTCTATCCATTAATGTCATGAGGGGAATTCCTGGAGTACATTTTCTATTACCCATCCTTAGATCCAAGTTGCATTCGTATATGGATGGATGAGCTTTGCTTTATTTTTATGGACAGTCTGTTCCAGAACAGTGGTAGCCTCTGTGATATATATCCATCTCTCCACAACATTCAGTTTAGATACCTGGACTGAGTATTTCTGATGCCATTTGACTTGCTGATGTTCTGTAGGTCCATCTGTATTATGTCAGAGGATGCTTTCTATGCCAGACATGTCACCTCTAAGCATTCTGGAGGATACTGAGTATAGTAATAAATCTTTGGGGTGGTCCATGCAAGACCTATTGTTTAGGACTTGTATCCTTTTAGTAAGGTATTTCTGAAGTATTCCAATTGTTGCATGGGGCTGGACAGATACATGCCAAAGTGGGCACTATACAAAATGATTGACATAATGAAAGCTTTGTAAATGGGGACAACAAAATCTCTAGATCTAGCCCCAATCGATTTGTTTATAAGCTGTGCAATATAGAAAGACTTTATGACTTTGGGCACATGTTGGTTAAAAGTTAGGTCACTGTATACACAGTTCCCAAATGCCAAACAACTGGATCAGTTCTCAGAGGGCATTGTCATGATTTTGACATCAGTTATTATTTGGACAAACCTTCCTGCATGATGGTTAAGTCATTTGGGGATTCAATAACTTCTCCTAGCTTGCAGTCATCTCAAACTTAGCTGGCCAAAGCTCTTTGGTATTTCCTTTTACTTTTGAGATGTATATGCCAAACAGAAAAAGTCTCATCACCGAACTCTGGGGGACTCCATTGGTGACTGGTCTCTTCCCCTGTTTTGATATCCTACATCCTATGAGCCAAGTTGGCAATGCAGCTGGTGATGTAAGTGTTTGCTCCCACATTATTCATCTTTTGTACTACACCTGAGTAGGGGATTGTGTCAAAAGGCTTGGCCAGGTCAAGGTAATGTGGTGTGAACTGTTTTACCTTCATCCATCGCTTTGGTAACAAGAGTAAAGCTTAAAATTTGCCCATGATTTTGAGCCTTTCACACTTTCCTCTGGGCTGTTTTCAAACACATTTTTAGGGCCATGCATACATGTATGCATTCCTTCATTCACCTTCCTGATTGTATTAAATTATATTCCTTGTATAACACAGCACACTTGTTAGATTTAAGTCAGAGCGCATTTTAAATTTGTTTAAAAATGTTTCCAGTAGGCAATGAAACAAAAATGCATTAACCAATAATGACAAAACTGCCCTATTCAGAACATTTCCATCATAAAGGACTACTTCCACACACAACTGCAATTTAAATGTATTGTTTGAACATTTTTCCAGTAGGCAATGAAGCAAAATGCATGCACCAATAATGACAAAACTGCCCTATTCAGAACATTTCCATGATAACAGTCTACTTCCACACACAATATATAAATACAGAATCACAGTAGTGTAAGCCATAGGCATGTTGCACAGCTTTTTGAACTTAGTTTCAATTGGGGGGGGCAAAAACCAGGGACATTTTAAACATTGCGTGTATAATTTGGGAAATTTGCTTGCATAAAACATTGTTACTACCGTGCATTTCACTGCCAAGTCTTGAACCCAGAACACTGCACACTATAGTCAGAGCAACATACCACTAAACTAAACCAGCAGTTTCTTGAAAGACAGAAAGACAAACTTAAGTGGCTATCATATCATTTAGTGAATTCAGTTCTCACTTCTCACCATAGCTCTCAACCTCTTAGCACAAAATACAGAACAAAGCCAATAATGGGAGAATACAGCCCCAAAATAGGGACACATTTCAAATACTGATTTTATAACCTTAGAAAATTGCTAGAAAAGGTTTTGGTTTACCACTCCTGCAAACCAGCAAGAACAGAAAAAAAATGTGAGGCATAAATTCACAAGTGATGGTGGCTAGGGACTTTAGGCTCTTTTTACCTGTACCCAAGGTACAGGGTTTGAGGCTGAGTACCTCTAGCCACCAGATATACCCTGCTGAGGGCATTTTCACAGACACACACACCTCCACTCTGCAACTAGTGTAGTGATGGACAGACTCTCTGTTCCCCTGCTCCACTCTGCAATTAACTATACAGTCCAGATGCATCAAAAGAAACCACTCGCCAAAAACAGCCGGGCGAAAACGAAAGGGGCAGAGGTGATCTGCAAAAGTTGGGGGGCTCCCCTCCCCCCACGCTCTATGGTTCCAGTACCTGAGTATCAGTAGGAAATGCACCAGGCAAGTACTACTCAGTGAACATCTGTGTGGAACAATTCACTACTTTGGTGATGGAACTGATTCAGAAAGGGGCTTCTGAATATCTTCTTTTCATGTTCTTCTGGGCTGTAACTGCAACAATCCACAAGTGAAGGTATGTATATCTCCATCTGCTATACACATTTAGAGTTTTCTGCCATTATGTATGGGAAGAGAGGGTTGTAGGGACATGTCTGAATGCTTCCAAAAGTATCATGTGCTCACAGTTTCATAAGTTCTGCTGATGACATGACCAACACAATGAGACAGCATATGTGTGATATCAACATGGCTCCTGCACCTGACCATGATGGCATTGTGCATATGGCATTGTCCAATGACACAGTTGTATTGTCTGCAACACTTCCATGGGAGGACTTACCTACCTCATCAATGTCACAGGTCCACATGGAGGCAAAGGCCAAACCACAACACTATCAGTGTATGGCAGTTTGCCTGTGAATCTGTGCTCTGTCTGGATTCCCCATGAGTCCCTAGCCCACACAGCTTCAAACATTTGCACTGACTTTTACATGCACATATCCACCATAGTGGAGAGATGGGGAGTAGTTGTTGTGCCGTGACAGGGCTAGCCACCATACAGTGTAAAATATGACTTTAGGTGATTCAGTCAAGATGGGTAATGTCACCAAATGGGCATGGGTATTTGCTAGTGATAAGTAGGTTGAGGACCCAGCCTCCTTCAATGTAAGTCAAGAACCCATGCTAACTATGGGAGGGGGTTAATGTGCTCCTATCGATCAGTGTGTGCCCACCATAAAGCTCAGCAGCCCTGGGTCAATAAGCTACTGGTCAGCTAATGTCCAGTTGCCCAGTTTGTGTTACCTGGGATAGCTCTGTTGCGTGAAATAAATAAAACCAATCAACCTGCCAAATATGAACTGAGAAGTGCTACACTCAGAGTAGGTTTACTGACAGGACAGAACTTGGAAGTAGATGAAATGATGGAGAGGAGGAGGCTGGACATCATATGGATCTAGAAGACAAGATGGAAGGGCAGTACAGCAAATCCACTTTGCTTGGGATCTAGACTCTACTATTCAAGAGGAGAACAGACTAAAAACAGTGTGAGAATTGTGGTGACGAAAAGTCTTCAGAAGACAGTGAGGGATGTCATCATAATTAGCCCAAGATAACAATAAACTCATATCTTGTCTCTTCCTAGACCTTTCCAAAGCATTTGATACAGTCTCCCACCCCTTCTGTTATCTAAACTTGCTAATCTCAACCCATCTTCCACCTCCCTTGCCTGGTTCTCCAGTTACCTATCCAGCAGGTGCCAGTCTGTTAAATGTCTCTCATCCTTTTCTCCATTTATTCCTGTCCCAACCGGAGTACCACAAGGTTCCATCTTGGGTCCCCTTCTGTTTAATGTTTTCACCAATGATCTCTACACATCTTGTAAACAACCCTACCTCTTCCAATATGCTGACAACTCAACTCTCATCTCCATCTCTAACAATATCTCTGATCTCCATACCCTAACCCAACATGCCTTTCTATCCACTGAACAGTGGTTGTTTGATAATCTACTTATCCTTAACCCTAAGAAGACCAAAGTCTTACTCTTTCGGCCCCATTCTCTTACTCACCATAATTCCACCCCTGCTATTACCTCCTCTAACAACACAATAATCCAACCCAAAACCCACATGAAACTCCTCGGAGTCATTATTGATGATGAACTCAAATTCAACCTGCATATACTCCAATGCATAAAAAAGACACACCAGAAACTAGGGTTACTGTATCGCAACAAAAAGTTTCTAAGCCCTAATGCTAGACTATTCCTTGCATAGGCACTCCTCCTCCTCTCTCTACTATACATTGCCCCAGTTCTCACTAACATTCAGGCCACAACCTTGAACAAACTTCAACAAACTTACCATAAGTTCACGAACTCTCCATACAATGCACATCACTGCCTAGCCCTAAACTCTCTTCAATGGCTTGCACTCCGTCAACTCCTGCTATCTCAATTTCAAATGCTACACTTCATTCATTGCAACCTTCATTCTGTCCAGCTCTCTCTTCTTTTGTCTATATCTATTCTCCACCTCGAACTCTCCGTACCTCTAATCAGCAACTATTAGATACCTACCAACCCCAGAAAACAGTAGGCAAACTTCTATATAAATACTCTTTTGCCCATGCTTGGAACAAACTTCCCCTAGACATACGTTCCATCACTCACCCATCACACTTTAGAAGTAAACTCAAACTTCATCTACTTAACTCCAAAACCTGCCTTGTCAAGACCCAGCCTAAGCTTCCCATACCCCATATTCACATCTAGATAATCCTTTCCCTTGTATCTAGAACCCTACTATATGGATACTTACTAAACTCAATCAACCAATGCTGATGGATAAAATTCTTATGTAAATATGTAAATATATTGTTTCTTTGCAAAATCATTATGTGTATAATCCTTTGTGCATGCATTATACTTTGTCTCTTTAAATTGCTGTATAACAAATTTATTTGCAATTCTTTTGACTCAAATATTTTAATTACTGGTAAATTGTTTTGTGTATGGAGCTTTTCTCCTTGGGTCTCCACTGAAAATGGGCCACAAGCCCAGCTGGACCAACCCGGTGTCAATAACAAATATCAATACATAAATCTAAATAAATTAGTTACATATTCATGGCAATCAGACTCCAGCCTAATGACAGGGCAGTATTCACAGACTCAGCCTGTGCCCCACAGCAGGGTTGAACATTCTTTCCATTTTTCACTGTTTGCGATGTTAACCCAGCTATTCTTTTCATACACTTAACGTGTTTATATCAGATTTGCACTTACTTCTCCTGCTACTGACATGCCTGAAAAGCTTTTAACTACTAATAATCTGATAATACCATTTCTATCTGTTTCATAGCCTTATCCTCCCTCACTGCTATGACAGTCCTTCTTTAGCCTCTTTCTCTAACCTGTCTTTGAATCATCTTCATCCTCTTAATCACCATCAAAAATAATGATTCTGATCTTATTTCCCTAAGACATGTCTAAAGTAAACACATTGAAAAATGTTGGCCCAGAAACCATCCTCTGCAGTACTCATTTACTTATTTTGACCTCATTTTTATTTATTTATTTTTTATTTATTTATCATTTGTTAACCAGGAAAGTCCGACTTGGAACAAAGCCAATTTTCAGCGGAGGCCCGGGGAGAAAGGCTCTAGATGCATGTCTTTGTAATCACTCATCACTGTTACCATAATCCTCTGTGTCAAACCTTTAGATTAAGCCACGATAAAGTCCACTTCCTCACTCTTAGCCCTACCCCCCCGTTTTCCTGCAGTCTTCCCATCAGCTGTCTAAATGGGACTGAATCAAAGGCCTTAGTAAAGTCGATTTATAGTACATCAGCTGGTATTCTCATGTCAGGTTCTCCTATAACCCAGTCAGAACACGGAATTATGTTCAGCTGACAGGTAAAGATTGTAGTCCTCCAGGAAATTAACCAGCCTTTCCCTCAGGACTCTCTCTCTTTCCCTCTCTCTCTCTCTCTCTCTCTCTATATATATATATATATATATATATATATATATATATATATATATATGGGTCTACTTTCATAGACCGAATGTACGAATCGCCGACACACAAGTTACCGACCCCAAACAACCGAAAACACACCACACCAACAACTCAGAATACCGAACACCACAACACCGACACAAAAAACGTCAACTACACATTACACACAACAACATATCCACTAACCTTAACCTAAACCCTAACCCTAACGTCCGACACTACGCACACTTACCCAACCCGCACCTAACCCTAACTCACTTAACACACCCTAAACCTCAACACCGTCACTATCGCACACTTACCCTACCTGCACCCTAACCCTAACTCACTTAACCCACCCTAAAACATTCAGCTCGTCACTATCGCACACTCACTCCACCCGCATTCTAACTCTGACACACTTAACACTTCCCTACACTGCTCTACGTCACTTCCACACACTTACCTCACCGGAACCCTTAGTCCGACACCACCGCACACTCACCTTTTCCATACCCTAACCTAAAATCCCTCACTATCGTACACTTACCTGTCCGCTCCCCAATCCTAAATCTTTCATTTTCGCACACTTACCGTATCGCGCTCACACGCTGCCGTTGTCGGTCTCTCAGCTGTCGGGATATCGCGTTTTCGGTAACCTACCTGTTCGGTCGTTCCTTCTCGGTCTTCCGGGTGTCGGTGACGTGGCGCTTCGGTCTATGAAAGTAGACCCATATATATATATATATATATATATATATATATATATATATATATATATATATATATATATATATATATACACATCTACAAATTTCCCTGCTACTGTTCTTAGGCTAAGAAATGTATAGTTCCCCACATTTTCCATACTCTCATTTTATAAGGGGGTTCATTCTTACCATCTTTCACATTGTTAGACAGCGCCATCAGAAGATTCGTCAGCATACTGGAAAGATTTGTTAGGCACCTGGGAAGTACCTCATCTAGTCCTTGTGCCTCGTCCTCCCTTATGGCAGCCAATTTACACCTGCTCTCACTCTGTTGCCATGCCCATCTTCTCCCCTGTCTACCTTTCCTACATCCCAACATGGGGCTTTTATCTTCCTTTCCGCTGTGAAAGCTAGATAAGTATGTAATACCTTTACTTTTTCTCTGCTTTGCATGAGCTACTTCCCATTCCTAATCAAACTGACCAGGTTTGCCTCTCTCTTCCTCCTTTCTGCTAAATGCATTAAAAAGCATTTGCTCCCCTCTATGACCCCTTCTGTCAATTCCCTTTCCATTTGTAAATTCATTGCTCTTATCACTTGTTTCCCTTCTGTTTACCTTCCTACACTATGCCTTCTAACTCTCCTACACAGTTCTTCTTCCTCTTGTACACTGTCTATTGCCATAACCACTAACTTCACATTCCTGGGCAGCCACATTGGTTTTCGCTTTTCCCTGTTTGTCTCACTGTCATTAGCTCAGCTAGTCAATATCTGATTCATTCATATATCTTATTCACTTTTTCAGTTTGCCCCAGACATCTAACATGTCTTTAACCCTTCCCTATTTCAGAATAATCTGATTCTCTAAAATTCACATCATTACCTTCATCTCTGGATTCTTATCCTCCCCATGCTCTGGGCTATACTGTGATGTGACCACTGTTGACTAGAGTTACACTTCCAGTGTTCATCTCTGATTCTCTGCACCTTGGTTAGGGGACCAAATACTGAATGTTGTCTTTCTTGGAATAATTCTATACCAGTTAGCTCTTTGTGATGTAAAGCCTCAATCACCGTCTGCTGCCTCCCTACCTGGAAGCTTGGAATCTTCCAGTTTGCTCCTAACAGTTGCCCCACGAGTATAATCCACTACCTTGTAACCCAGTCTTTTATTCTCTGTCTTAGTCTCTCCATTGATGTACATGTAAGCTGGTACTCCTGATCCTCTAACTTATCCACCACTAGGTTCGGAAACAGCCTGGTCCCTCATTCCCTTCCAGTTGCTATTTCTCATTCATCCTGTTAACTGATTTTTCATTTCATGCCATTTGTTACATAAACTACTACCCTGTCCAACACCCCCTATCTTATTTCTCACCAACTTGCTCTAGCACCTCTCTATTCCATCTATTTTGTCATTGTCCCATGTTTCTACGATACCAATGACCAGCCTCCCTGCTTGGATCTCCCCATGTTTCTTCCCAGACTCCTTTCAGTGCTTAGTAACTCTACCCTGCCATGCGCCAAATAGCCCTTGTTTGTTCTTCTGCTATGCTTGTTGACTATTACTCCTTCTGTCTAGTGCCTGGGTGTTTAAACTTTATCTACTTTCATAATATCCACCTTCCATATTAGAGCATTTCCTTGACAAAACCTTGGTCTCTTTGCTAAACTCTCCTTCATTATCTTACCAGTCCTAAGCCTTTTCCCACGTCTACTGCCACAGCCAATCAACATGCTTTTGAATCCTCCCCTCTTTTTTCATGAAGGCTGTGAAACTTCACAAAATGCAACCTCCAGCCATCTATGTGAACATCTCTCTGCCACCTCCCTAGTCCTGCTTACAATTACCTAATTTACTCCTCTGTCAAATCACTGGTCCCTATGTGCACCACAAAATACACCTAACCCTCCCACTTGATAGCACGTTTAGTTACCTTCTCTGATAATTCTCATAATTCTCTTAGTGGCCAGGTGCCCAGTGACCAGGACTGTCTTCTATGCACCACACTGAATTTTCTCAATCAAATTAATCAAATTATTTGATTAAGTCTAAGCCAAAGTTGCAGTAGTACATAATAGAGACACGTAAACCACTTTTAATATGCCTAAATGGAAAAAAGTAACAGTCAATAAAACTCAATAATAAATACAAAACAAAGATAAACCAGTTAAGTTTTGATATACAGGGATTGTGAATATTAAATGAGTATGTAAAATTATAAGCTTTGAAAAAAAGAGAGACTCTTCAATTGCTCCTCTGTGAGGTCAAACTATAACAGGTAATGATGGCTAAGTGTGTGTGCCTTCTGTGGAAGGTTGGATGCTGGGCTGGCAACTCAACACCATAAAACTCCACTGCCAACCATGAGCAGACAGATGATCCACTGTGGTGACCCCTAACTGGGAAAAGCCGAAAGAAGAATAAGAGAAATAGATCAAGGACCAAAGAGAAATGGCAGAGATCCAAAATAAAGAAATAATCACACTGTGAGAAGAGATAAAATGAAAAGTCAAGCAGAACGTGCAAGAAAAGGAAACAAATGGAGAGAAAGGAAGTTCCTTAAAATATTTCATTTAAAAATAATGGAAGAACTGAAAGACAGGGTATTAATATAGGGAAAAATGAGAAGGAAGCACTCAGAAAGTTAGAAGAAAAATGGGACAAATACTTAAGAGAAATAATGGAAAGAAGACAGACAGTAATAAAGGTGCAATATTTTGAAAACACTCCAAAACTACAGAGAGTGTTATCCTGTAAACTGCAGCAACAGCAGGTAGAAAGAGCATTCATAAGGATATGTGTGTGATACTCCAGGAAGACCTATTGAATCTCAAGTGGGGTGGCCTTTGAGAAAGAATATGCACAGTTTTGGATATGTTGTCAAAACCTTTGTACTTTGGTAACTATCTTATGTACGTGATAGTACTAATTTTAATAACTAGTGAAGGAAGTGAAGTGGAAAGAGTCCTATTTTTTTTTTGCTACTGTGGATGTTTCTTCTCTTTAGTTTTTAATTCAGCATGATATAGGTGTGCAGAGAGTATCACATTTTTAAGGGATGTTCAAGGGCTTTTAGAGATATTAGAATTTTTAATTTTGTTTCTGCATAATTTGGATTTTTGGTAGGTATTTTTAGGCAAATGCATAGAACTGCAAAGGGTACAAATATTGAACCTATTTATGCTAATCTGTTTATGGGATAGTTTGAAGAAATGTATATTTATAGAGATTTATATTTAAATGATTGTGTTGTCTTGTATGAATGTTGATTACTTGTTTTTGTTTTGTAAGTTTTTTGGGGGCAGGTTCATGAGTTTATAGATAGAATACAAAATAATTTGGGCTATCTTTTACTTTTGATGTACAGCTAGATTGAAGCAATACATTCAGATACTGTAGTTTATATTAAGGATGGGAAGATAGCATATGCTTTATATAGGAAGCCTAGTTCTGCAAATACTTTTTAGAGGCAACTAGTGCATATCCCCACACCTTATAGATTCTCTCGCTTATGGTAAGTTGTTATGGAGATTTATGTTCTGATTATGAAGAATTTGTTGAGATACATAGAAATCCTAAAGGTAGAGACGATCATCCTAAGTATAGCGTGTACATGATCCAAGTATAATTCCCCAAATGTTTTACTAAGAAATGTCACTGGATAACTTAAAACTTTTAGTATAATTAGTTTTAATTAGTGTTGAGTGTATGACAGATTTTCATGGTTAAGAATGCTGTACATATCCAAAATATATGTCAAATTACTGTGCTAAGTCAAAATTGTTTTTCTTTCATTTGTTTGTTTAAGAACAGAGCAATTATAAAAATAGTTGTGTTTCTTTCTTTTGGGAGATATAAGCATGCTAATAGCAATAATTTAAATAAATATATTCCCGAGGTTGTCTTTGCATATTTATTGAAGACAAAGTTTGTTGAAATAAAACATAAATCTTTCTACTATGTTTATGATGGTGTTAATTTATTAATTTATAGAATTTGTTTTCAGAATGTCATAGGTTAGTATTAGGATACGGCCTGGAAATATTATTTTAAACCTAGCCAATAATCTAGATTAGAATCAAACCCTGTACTTTGACACATTTATATATATATATATATATATATATATATATATGTGTGTGTGTGTGTGTGTGTGTGTGTGTGTGTGTGTGTGTGTGTGTGTGCGCGCGCGAGCGCACATACGCTTTTGTGTGTGTGTGTGTGTGTATTGGAGGAGGGGAATACAACTTAAAGCAGAAGCATTCCATTCTGTTGCCCCGATAATGGAAAAGTTATTCAAATACAGTCATGTCATCTTCTTCTGGAACATTGTCATAAGTCCCCAACCCCCAAATTCTTGCCTGAATTTCTTGTGACTCCATTTCCTGTAGAACCATTGGCCCCAATCTGTCATGCCTAGCAATAGAGCTCTTCTTAAATGAGCACTGCTTGTCCAAGTAGCCTGCTTGTAGTGCATTGGCAACTCATCTGACAGTGATTTTATCCCATGACTTTTTCACCCAAGTCACGACCTCTTGCAGGCTAGGCTTCATAAAGTTTCCATGCTGATTTCTCTCTATTCTATTTTCAATGTAGTCATTGAGTTCCATGCGCAAATGGTCCTTGAATGGCTTGTTTATTGCAAAATCAAGAGTCTGGAGATAGGCAGTCATTCCTGCGGGAATCATTGTTTGATCTGTTCTCCTCCGTGCTAGGAATTTCTTCATTTCTTTAGCATGGTGAATGCTGGCTGAATCCCAGACTAGCAGACCTCTTTCGCCACCTTGCAAAACAAGTGGCAGCATTACATCGACCCACTTCCTTATAACTGCTTGTGTGCACCAGGCTTTTTTGGTTTCAAGAATGTAAATGCATGAAACATATTCAATCTTATCTTTCTTGCGCTTACTAATGATTAGAGGTGGGTTTTTTTTTTCCATCTAGATGAATTGCCAAAATACAGGTAACACGTCCACTCTCGTAACCAGTGGAGGGAATGTAGATCGACGAGGCACCCATCTGATCAATTGTTGTTTGAAATCCTTGGCCCATAAACACTGCAGTTTCATCCATAGCAATCATGCTGGAGAGCTGGTATTTAGAAAAGTTGATGCCATCAACAAAGGACTTGAAAGCAAGTGCACATTTAATAATTTCAGTATCTTCCAGCCTGAACAATGTTGTTGATCTTCTTAGAGACAGTTCATATCGCTGAAGGAAGCCATCCAGCCAATGTTGTGATGCTTTGAATTCTTCTGGGGATATTTATAACGGTAGTGCCATTTGCAAGGGGAAATGCTTGAATATCAGCCCTGCACACAACCAAAGCCTTTGCTCTCCTGTTAGCAATCCATTCACAGATGATGTCTTCCAGCTCAGGAAATAATGGTTGCCGACCTGATCCACACTTGCACTTCTTAGCATTTCCCTTGTCGGCCTGTTGACTGAGGTCATCATATGCTGCATGCCATTTTCGGACCATTCGGAGATCTAACTTCTTCTCTTTCCAGAAAGCCATCAGATTCTTTCCCCGGGAGTCCTCCATGATTCCTTTCTTGTACACAATGGGATATCTCTTTCTTTTTGCACTCATCTTGTCTAGGGGGGTGGGGTTTAATTGAAGACTTACCAGACCGGACTGGCAGCACAAAATGGCGACAGTTAAGAAGACACAACCACAGCCATTCGTTATCAAGTGCGCGCTTTATGCGCGTTGTCTGTACTTTGATCAATCAAAGTACACCTGCCAGTGTTTATGGGCCAAGGATCTCAACCGTCAAGTATGAGTGATGATTAGAGTTACAGTAAGAATCGTGGAGAACTCCCAGGGAAAGAATCTTACAACTTTTTCAAAGAGAAAAAGTTGGATATCTGAATGATCTGAAAATGGTGAGCAGAGTATGATAACCTCAGTCAACAGGTGTCAGTAATATTATTTTATAATTCAACATGTCCGTTGTGTGTTGTTGACAATCTTAACTAGGGCTTATTTTTGGGGTAGGGCTTATATCATGACCACCCTGGAAAACCATGCTAGGCCTTATTCTCTGGTTAGGTCTTATTTATGAATAAATATGGTATATATATTTATATATACATATATATATATATATATATATATATATATATATATGTATATATATATATATATATATATATATATATATATATATATATATATATATATATATAGTTCTGTGTTTTATTGACATTTCAGAATTTCAAACATCATATAGTCAGGACTACATGATCAACATTCTGAAACGTCAAAAACTCAAAAAAAATAATGCGTTTTTTTGCAGGGCTGCATCCCCACCTCCCTATTAATTATATATACTAACTCTGAGATTGCACTACAGTAGGGAAAAGGGTAAATTCCCTGATCCCCACTGTTCTGTTCTGCGATCTCAAAACTATATCCCTCCATGATCCAATGTTCAACATTTCAGAACATTGGTCATATATATATATATATATATATATATATATATATATATATATATATATATATATGCGTGTGTGTGTGTGTGTGTGTGTGTGTATATATATATATATATATATACACACACACACACACACACACACACACACACACACACACACACACACACACACACACAAACACACATACACACATATATATATGTGGGTCTACCTGAAAACGCTGAAAGCCCACAATGCCGAGAACGAGAATACCGACACCGAAAGATCGACAACGGAGATTATCAAAAGTTGAGAATCCTGACGCTGAGAACACCGACATGTTAAGGTAAGTGTGTGATAGGGACGATCGTTAGGGTCAGGGTGAGGGTAAGGTAAGTGTGTGATAGATTATTATATTATATTGTTTGGTCTGCTATATTGTCAGTGTCATGTCACGCATACTTAGCGTGCTAACACAGTCACTAGTATACAACTTTAGATTATGAATATTAGAAGGTTTTCTATTTATTATTTATTTTTTACTTTTCAGTTTTTACTTACTTTTTCAATAGCCTACTTAGTTATTGATGTAGTAGGTTAGACATTATTATTTACAATGTTTGTGTATCATGAGTTTTTTTGCTCTATAAGCAGTTTTTAGTTTAGTTGTGCCTTTTAGTAGGATTTGTTTTGTAAGTATGTTACCACTTTAAGTAGATAATTGATTCTGTAAACCTATTAAGGGAGTATTTAAACTGTGATTTCCTGTTTTAATTGATCTGAAGAAGTTTATTCATTGAAATAAACGAAAAGCGCTTTATCACTTTTACTACCTGTGTTGTACTACGGCGTGGTTCTTTTCTCGATATTTAGTAGTTTGTTTTTGCCCGTTTTTTTTGCAAGTGTGTGATAGTGATGGACGTTAGGGTAGGGAGCGGGTCAGGTAAGTGTGCGATAGTGATGGACTTTAGGTTTAGGGGCGGGTTAAGTGAGTTAGGGTTAGGGTGTGGGTAAGGTAAGTGTGCGATAGTGAAGGACTTGAAGGTTAGTGGCGGATTAAGTGAGTTAGGGTTAGGGTGCGGGTAAGGTAAGTGTGTGATAGTGACAGACTTAAGGGTTAGGGGCAGATTAAGTGAGTTAGGGTTAGGGTGCAGGTAAGGTAAGTGTGCGATAGTGACGGACCTTAGGGTTAGGGTTTGGGTTAAGGTTAGTGCATAGATAGTTGTGTATGTAAGGTTTAGTGTAGGTTTGTAAGGTTTTTGGTGTGCTTGTGTTGTGTGTGTGTTTTTCGGGAAGGTATTTGTTTTGTTGATTGTTGGGATTGTGGTTTGTCGGGCATGTGAAGTTTCGTGTTTTTGAACTTTCGTTTTCTTTCGGTTTTGTCATGTCAGTTACTTTGTTGTTGGTGTTTTGGCATGTCGGTGTTATCAGGTAGACCCATATATGTACACACACACACACACACACACACACACACACACACACACACACACACACACATACACACACACGTATAGATAGATAGATAGATAGATAGATAGATAGATAGATAGATAGATAGATAGATAGATAGATAGATAGACAGAGATTTTTATTAAGCATGTCATTTCAGAAATTGTGTTTTTTAGTACTAAAAAGGTATACTCTGCAAAAAACATGCAGCATCTCAGGGGAGTAACATTCTGGACTGCAGCCAACAGGTTGAAAAGTGGTCAGGATGACAGCTATAACCTCTGAGTAGTCATGACATGAAAAACCCATACTGGACAGACTCAGGAGGATTATACCAGGGCTCACTGCTAAGTCCATTAGAAATAAGATCAGTTTTATCTTGTAAAGTACACATGACAGACTCACACTCTGAAGCTAAAAATTACTAATAGTTGATAAACTAGTCCTGACTATGCAGCTTTTCAACAGTTCAGAAGAGCTTAATCGGTCATTTGGAAGCAGAAGACACATCATTAGACAAGAATGTTGCATTTTTATTAAGAATTCACCATGGCACAGCAGATGTGGTTGTCCTCAGAAAGATGGATACACCTGCAATGCTCTATCCTTCTCCCTGCCTTCTTCAGTAAATAAGATTAGAAGATTTAATCAGATGGAGCTCCACATGGAAGTCAGCCAGCAGGTAGTTTGGTCAATAGACTGGTTCTGCCACAAAGCCTGTGGTGACAGTACGTTCTTGAATTTTCATATCACCTAAGTGTACTTTACTGTTGGCTGGGATAATAATTTTTGGAATAAATTCTAGATTCCTCATAATCAAGTCTGTTGTTAAAATCACTGATTAATCATAACCCAGATGTTAAAATCAGCTACAATAAGCTAGTTCAGATGTATTAAAACTGAGCTGATGAGAATGTTACTGAACTCTTTCTAGAATATTCTTATTTTATTCAGTAGATGGTAGACAATCAGTACTGTGTTTTTTCTTGTTCAAAGGATGTTTTCAAATGAAATGTTATTTTCTCTGGGAACGTGGTTCACTTCCAGTATAGTTTTAAAGCTGAAGGAAATCATCCTGATTTTATACTATTAAACACTGCAAAATGAAGAGACTTGCTAAAATTGCTGCCTCTAAATAGCAGCCAAATATGTGATCCAACCAGGTCTCCATTATAAAAGCCATGTCAACTCCCATTACCCACACCATACGATCTCATACATGTACCTGGATCAGTAAAATCAGTACAGCCTTGACTGGTTTTATTTTCAAACACTGGAATTTTTTTCCTCTTACAATAGAAACCTCAGTTTCGCACCTGCCTACATAAATTCATCAACTGGGAACCTCACAGAATAGACACAATAAAATAGCCAAATTGGTAGGGAATTCTACTACATGTTCTATCAAATACAAATTGTTTAAATATATAATTACAAAATATGTTATGAAATTAATTAGTTGAACGAGAATATACCAAACAGTATTCAGCACTGATTTTTGGAAAGAATCATGTACATTTAATCTGTTTAAACAATTAATTTACCATTTTACCAGTCTGTTATTATATGCCTTCAATCATGTACATTATAGATAAATTGCTGTACTGATTTTTTTTCTGTTTTGTTGTTTTCTTTTCTTTCTGTAACTTTTAAAGTTATATTTATAAGAAATGTGTATAAAGAAAATTATTTTAATGCTCCTGTATATTGTTTCTATTATAATTTACAAATAGAGTTTTTTTTTTTTTAAAAGCCATGTCAACCTCATGCAGCATATCATTTACAATAGCATGTTAGTTCTGAACTGACCTGGAACTTGTTCAGGAAACTAAGTATGGGAATATAGCAGATCAAGTCTCATCAAGAAGTCTGTGATAATATGTAGACATCCTGCCAATTCATGCAGACAGTGTGGAGTCCTGTCATAATGAGGCCTCATAACATGGTGATGTAAAACATTCCAGACAGGAGCTAGTCCAACATACATATGTGAGTTGTCCAATAGACCATACTGCTCTATGCCCCTTTGATATACCACATCTTCTACAAGAATTGTAGGACAAACTCAGGATGTTAATACGACCAAAAGGACAGATTGCTAAAAGAGGTCTGCCTTGTCACAAAAAACAAATGAAAATTCTTTAATTGGAAGCAAAAAAAAAAATGATGATATTCCTAGAATATTAATGAACAAGAAAACCTGACAGATTCAAGCATGCACAGCTGAAGAACAAAAAGAAATGGGGGACAAAATGATAAGCCCTGAAAAAGCTGAGAAGCAAACATTAAAAGTGAAGTTTCCTCACTTGGCGCAAAAGCCTGCAGTTTCAGACTTTTAGAGAAAAAGATCAGAGAAGGTGCAAAAATACTTTAATTCTGGAAACTAGAATACAGCTAGAAAGAAGATGAAGATCAAAGCACATCCTGCAGCAGCAAATCCAGATAAAGGTGAAGTCAATGGAGACAGCATTCCAATGCCATAGGATTTGCCTCTGAGAACACCATGGGGTCCGAATGGAGAGATGATAAAATCAGCAAGTAAAGAGAAGCAGTATTGCTGGAACTGAATTCATCCTCAAGTCTTGATGAGTACCTTCATGAGATGGACCCTGCTTTTATGAAATCTCACCACAATAACACTGTTATACAGATTGTATTTTATATAGCATATATCATCAACAGAAGTAGGTTAGAAAATAAAAAAAAAACAGCTGGGTGCACAAGTCCAAGAATAAAAAACTGCCTAGTCCAGGACTGGAAAAAAATGACAGTGTAGATTCCTCAAGACATGGGAAAATTCCTACAATGGGATTAGACCAGGTTCAGGGGGAGGATGGCCCACCTGTTGTAGAAGGAAAAAAGTAGTCCAAAAAAATCACAAAAAGTGACAGGCCAAAAAAGAGCCGTAAAGATGATAGAGTGGACTGTTCAGGATAAGAAAGAAATCATGTATTGTTACTATTATTCAAGAAGCCCAGAATTTCTGGATAGAAGATATTCAAAAAGATTGAGAAATTAGAGAAAAGAAAAATACTTGCGCAAGAAAACTGTCAAAAGCTACAATTGGAAATTTGTGTTCATTAATACAACAGATTCGTGATAAACATTATATAGACAAAGAAAACTTGGGCCTTTTGGAAAAAGAAGTGACTGAGGAAGTGTGAAAATTTAAACAACAAAACCAAGAAATTTTTGAAAGGTATAAAAAAGAAACATGGACGTGAGGGGCATGGGAAAGAAAAAGAGATCTGATATGGTGTAATATCTATACAAAGGAGAAAGCCAAACTAATCAATACAAAAAAAGTAGCACCAAAAAATATTTGAAGAGAAATACAGGCAAAGGCATCAGGATATGGAAAATTTTACAATACAAAAAAATAAGAAAACAAACGGGGAAAGCTGAAAAGAGGATTAGTAACAGAGAAGTTAAAGAATAGAAACCGAAGTAATGGATTACCTATAAAGTGAAGGATTTAGTGCAGAAAACCCAACTCTGGTAATGTCACAGCACAATGGAACACTGATTCCCCAAACTATGGAAAAACATGTGGAATGGGAAGCATCTGATCAGTTAACACATGAAGATACTCAGGAGCCTTCAGCAGAAAACCAATACAATAGTTCAGGTAGAGTTGCACAGCAAGGGAAAGAACAGGAAATAGAGGCAACTCTGATGCAGTCATTGTTGTGGAGTGATAGGCCAGTGAGTTCTGGGTCTATATTAGATCACTGAATGCTTAAAAAAGCGAACAGTGATTAATTGACCCTATGTAAGCAAAAGCTTACAATGTCGAACAATCAGAACAGCATTTTTTTCCAAGGGAAAAAAATCGCTGTTCCAACAAAAAATAAAAATAAAAAACAAAACACTTTAAACATTACATTAAGTGGGGGGCTTCGCACCCCCCACCCCCCTACTTAAATGTACCAACTCCGAGACCACACTACAGTGCCGAAAATGGAAAAGTAACAAAGTGGCCAAGCGAATTCTTTCCCAGGGAAAGAATTTGCTTAAAAGCCACTTCGATATTTTGCCGTTTCAGTCTTTTAAGTTCGACCAACGTGCATTCAAAAGAATGTGTTCCCATATGAAAGAGCAATGGATGATGCAGGATGCCGCTGAAGAGACTATGCCACAGAAAGATGTTCTGGAATTTTCTGTAGAATGCCTACAGGAAATGGTGAACAAAGAATGTGCCCTCAGTTTAGAAGAAAATAATCTAAGGGAAGAATTGCTTGATTTAATATAGAAGAATAGACATAATAAGATTAATGAAAGAAACAGATTACAAAAAGTCAATAAAACCAAAAATGTTAGAAGTCTGATAAAACAAGTGAACACAGTAATCAAGACTAGTAACAGAAATTATTGACATAACAGAAGTAAATAGGATATATTAGTGTGCAGATAAATTAATAACAGATAAAGTCTTACCACAAAAATACAGGGCAATAAGGGAAAGAAAGGGAAGAAATCAAATGCTATCACGGAAGTATCTAATAAAGAAAATTATAAAGCAATTAAGACAAGAACTGTCATTGTTAGACGAGTATATAAGAGGGAACAGATAAAAAAAATACTTAGAAAGATGGACGTGATAAAAGCAATGCACAGTATTAGAACAGACCCAGATCTATAATATACTATTGCAAATAATAAACTAAAGATAGCAGCACATGTAGAAAATTTTAGAAAATATTCATGATAAATATAAAGGAAAAATACAGAATAAATTATTCATTGATTACCCCAAAATATATTTATAGAGAACTGGGAAACAAAGCAAAAGGAATAGAAACACCAAAAAAAAAACGAAGACAGACACATTTTGAGAAATATATATGAAGATCCTGAATGAAAAGAAGTTAAAGAAACATTAAGAAGTTCAAATGTACAGGATATGAAATGGAATGAAGTACTGATCAGGGAAATTGAAACAAAATTATGAAAAGCTCCTAAATGGAAAACCCCAGACCCAGATGCAGTACCTAACTTCTGGCTAAATACATTAACATCTTTATACAAAGATTGAGCCCAGAGTAAGAACTACTTATATGCATACACCAAGCAGACACCAGTTTAGTTAACAGGAAAAATGATACTTCTCCTTAAGAGTGAACCTGCAAGCTATCCAAAAACTATAGCCCAATAACTTGCCTTCTGATGATGTATAAACTGTACTCTGATGCCAACAGAATTTATAGTCATTTAGTGGAAAAGTCAGTCATGGCAATAGAACAAAAGAAAGTTATATGGAACAAAGAATCATTTGTTGTTAAATAAGGTCATAATGGAGAATTGCAAAAAGGGGACTCTAAGTATGGCATGGATAGATTACAAAATAGCATATGACACCATCCCACATTCATGGATAAAGAAGTGCTTACAGAAATATAAGATACACCCTCCATTGATCAATTGCATCACAGTGACCATAAAACAGTGGCAAATTACTTTACAGCTAAGCCATGATAATGGGTAAATTATTATCCCAGGGATAAAAAAATTTAAAGGGTACCATTGCTCTTTTGTTTTGACCTAACAGATCGGGTTATGGTTATAATTTGGCCCCTAGACAACAGCAAAGTGCAAAAACGTCTCATCTTCTTTTTGTGGATGATTTACAGCTGTATAGTTCATTAGATGATGTGCTGAAAGCACAACTGGAAGTGGTCAAAACTTTCTCAGATGATATAAGAATCATTTAGTCTTGATAAATGTGCAAAGTAACATTTAAAACAGGAAAGCTGCAGCTCAAAGAAAATAGTCTGGGACAGGAATGTGATATAATGGAACTTAAGCAGGAGGAAGTGTATACATATTTGGGAATTGATGAAGGATCGACAATAAAATATGAAGAAATGCAAACAAAACTCAGTAAGGAATATTTTAGAAAAATACAATTAATACTGAAAACAGTCCTGATATCTAGGAACAAAGCCCAAGCTATAAACCAATTTGCTCTTTCTGTTCTAACTTACAGTTTTGGAGTGATTGACTGGCTCCAAAAGGTATTGGATCAGTTGGAAAGGAAAACAAGAAAAATGATTCAAACTTATCAAATGGCATACAAAAATAAGTGTATACCAAGATTATATATCCCTTGTTCTGAAGGAGGTATGGGCCTTCTCAAAATTGATAACACATATAGATCTGCAGTCATAGGACTGCATACATATTTACTGACCTCATCAGACACAAAGATAGAGACAGTTTTGAAACATGAAGAGAGCAAGTTTAAGATGACCTCCTTGCTTAGTTTAGCAGAAGCATAGCAGTGTCAAGCGGGAATGGAAACCAGACCAGAAGTAGATAAAAATCTGGCAGCAACTGAATGTGCCAAAAAAAAAAAAGAAAAAATATAAAGAGAAGGATCAGATCAGAAAGCAAGAAATGTGGAAAAGGCATAAATGTAGATGCAAATGCAGAAAACTCCTAGAAACACCTCATGTTGATCAGGACCTGATGCAGGAATGGTTAAAGAGAGGTAAATTTAAGATAAAAGATGAAAGGTTAATATTGGTGGCCCAGGACAGCATAGTACAGGCACATACACATTTCTCTCAAACAATCTGGAAATATAATCGCTGATAAGTATAATTCTTGGCACTTTAACTTTTCAGAGTTCTGCATTGTCTTAATTTTTGCCTGAATTGAATTATTTTATATATTTGCTGACTGAATTATTTTATATATTTGCTGGCATTTTTTTTTTGCTTGTTTCTGATCTCTTCTGAAACTGCCCCCCCCCCCCCATTTCTGTGGTGGTATTAAAGTTTATAAAACTTGTCTAACAGCTTTTTTGTTATCTGATTGCTTCAAGACTTGCTGATTTAAAATAGCCCCTGTTTGTAAATTCCTGCATACACTTTTAGAAACTCCTTGTGTTCTGACTGAAGAGTGCTCTCGAACAATCTAGAAATATAATAGCTAAGTATAATTCTTGGCACTTTAACTTTTCAAAGTTCTGCATTGTCTTAATTTTTGCCTGAATTGAATTATTTTATATATTTGTTGGCATTGTTTTTTTGTTTCTGATCTCTTCTGTAACTGGTTTTCACCCTCCCATCTGATCTGGGACACTCCTCCCAGTCTAGTGTTCATTCTACCTAATACAGAGAGAATATGTGAGAAGGCCAACCCACTTAGGTTCTTAACCTTGAATTATCTTCTGCTCCTCCTTCCTCCCCTTGCACATTACTAACAAAAAAATATCTCCTTGTGTTCTGAGTGAGAGCTGAGTGTGCTTCTTAGTTGATAAGTATATTTTCTGGCACTTCTTAACTGTTCAGAGTTGAATAAAACAGCAACTGAATTTAGTTCAGAATACATTTTGAATAAATTGCATTTATTTAAACCGTATTTGCTTTAATACTGCTACACACTCAAGTGTTCTAGCTTGCACTGCACTTGAATTGTTTTTAGTGCTGTTTTAGCTGCTTTCTGAAAAGAAATCTAAGCTTGCTTCCTGCCTTTCCTGTAACTAGTCTAGTCCAGATACAGATTTGCTGTATCCAGGACTGTTGGTAAGCTTCTGAGCTCCCCCCCTCCCAAGCATTTTGTGTTGGAGGGAAGCCTTTTAGCTTATTAGTGGGAGTGGTAAGCAATAGGTAGCCTATCTACCATAAGAGGAGTGGTTTCTGGCCCAGAAATTGTAGTTTATTGGCCGTTTGGGCAGTTTTTCCATCTATTTCAACTTTCTGGTTTAAAAGCCTGTGTTTGTGCTTGTTTCCTGCCTTGCCTGTAACTAGTCTAGTCCAGATACAGATTTGCTGTATCCAGTACTGTTCATAAGCTTCTGAGCCCCCCAATGCTTTCTGTGTTGGAGGGAAGCCTTCTAGCTTATCAGTGGGAGTGGTAAGCACTAGGTAGCCTATCTACCAAAAGAGGAGTGGCATTTGGCCCATAAATTGTAGTTTATTGGCCATTTGGGCAGTTTTTCCATCTCTTTCAACTTTCTGGTTTAAAAGCTCGCATTTCCACTTGTTTCCTGCCTTTCCTGTAACTAGTCTAGTCTAGATACAGAATTGCTGTATCCAGGACTGTTGGTAAGCTTCTGAGCCCCACAAGTCCTTCTGTGTTGGAGGGAAGCCTTCTAGCTTATCAGTGGGAGTGGTAAGCACTAGGTAGCCTATCTACCACAAGAGGAGTGGTTTCTGGCCCAGAAATTGTAGTTATTGGCCGTTTGGGCAGTTTTTCCATCTCTTTCAACTTTCTGGTTTGAAAGCCTGCATTTGCCCTTATTCCCCACCTTTTCTGTAACTACTCTAGTACAGGTACAGATCTGCTGTATCCAGGACTGTTTATAAGCTTCTGAGCCTGCCAAGCCTTTCTGTGTTGGAGGGAAGCCTTCTAGCTTATCAGTGGGAATGGTAAGCACTAGGTAGCCTATCAACCATATAAGGAGTGGTTTCTGGCCCAGAAATTGTAGCTTATTGACTGTTTGGGCAGTTTTTTCCATCTCTTTTAACTTTTTGGTTTAAAAGTCCACATCTGCGCTTGTTTCCCACCTTTACTGTAAGTAATCTAGTCCAGATACAGATTTCCTGTATTCAGGACTGTTGGTAAGCTTCTGAGCACTGCCAAAGTCTGCTCTTCAATTTTTTTAGATCTGCTAGCTTTCTCCCCTCCTGCACTTTTACTAGCTTATTAGTTTAGCACTTTACCAGACTTCTTGTAGCAATTATTGTAGCACACAAAAGTGCTACCAATACTAAATGTTCTACAAGGAAACAGCTCCAGTATTTATTAATGCCCCCCTCCAGTCATGTCTAAAGGTCAGTTCCCTGTGCTTTCTCCTATTAACCTGGTGAACTTGGCCATCCTGTGGCAATGTAGTAACTGCCTCATGTACACTGACAACCCTCTTCTCTTACTTCCCAACACTCAGACTTGT
Organism: Protopterus annectens; assembly: GCF_019279795.1. Lineage (NCBI taxonomy): Eukaryota > Metazoa > Chordata > Ceratodontiformes > Protopteridae > Protopterus > Protopterus annectens. The sequence continues at coordinate 574,696,680 of NC_056728.1, read as the reverse complement.
GAGAGATGCACTTACATATCCAAACTGGACTGCACTCTCCAGCCAAGACTGGAATAGCTGGTTAAGAGGAGAAGGTCAACACTTGCACCACACCACATGGAACACATAGCTCTCCAGAACACACACCTGCACTGCCGTCACATAGAAACACAAACCACACACCCACCTTCGTGGAGGCTCTCAATAAAAAATGTACCCAAACAGCAGAGACCTCTAAGGCAGAAACACACCCGACCACCACAACACAACACTAATCACAAGACACACAACTCTTCTAAACAGTGTGCCACTCAACCAAAGCCCCTAAGGCAAAATAGCATGGCCAACACATTAGTCATAGGTGACTCGATAGTGAGGCACACTGATGTCCAACTAACTAGTTTGAATAAGGAGAAAGTAACAGTCAGCTGCCTGTCAGGCGCCAGGGTCTGCCACATAATGCATGCACTCAGGTCCCTCAACAACAGATACAAATATGTATCTGTCATTGTACATGTGGGTATGAATGACCTGAGATGTACCTCTCTGGACTACATGAAAAGAGACATGGAAGGAGCTCTTGGATTATGTAGCCCAGGCGGGTATGACCCTATCCCTGAGCAACATCCTGCCATCACCCAGAATGATACCACAGTACAAGCAGAAAATGACTGATTTCAACAATTGGCTAAGTTTCTGTTGTCATTCCAAGGGGATCCCATATCTGTCTGCCTGGGATGACATGATTGACAGACCTCAATGCTTTGCCAGAGATGGCCTGCATCTGTCACCCCTGGGCTTCTGGATACTGGCCAAGGCTCTTTCCACCCCTATAGTGCCTTTTTTAGGTGGTGTTCCAAAGACCAAATTACCACTGTAACAGCTACAAACAAATGCAATCTGAGAGTCATGCTGCTTAATGCTAGAAGTCTAAATCTTGAAATGCACTCGCTCGAAGCACTCCTTAAAATGGAGAACATCGACATTTCTGCTGTAACAGAGACCTGGTTCAAGGGAGCACAAAGCACCCCTGCACTACCACACTATAACTCATTCCACACCTTTCGGCTCCAGAACTTGGACTGAAGCTCCAAAGGTGGTGGTGTTTCCATATTCACAAAGGATGTGCACATCTCCAGACTGGTAGCCCAACATAACACATCTGAGATACTTCAGGTGCAGCTAACATTGGGTAAGACAGTGATTCAGGTCGTAGCCTGATATAGGTATTCAACCATGTCCCAAGACTCACACTCCACATTCCTAAGCACCCTGGAGAATATTAGGGTCCAACCTAACACTCTCATACTGGGTGACTTCAACTACCCCTCTATTAACTGGGAAAACTACTCATGTACCAATACACTTGCCCAATGCTTTCTGGAATTCATTAATTCCAGTGCTCGGGACCAGCTCGTTCTTACCCCCACTAGAGGTAGCAACATCCTTGACCTGGTCATTACTAACATGGGCAACCGTTGCTCTACACCAATAGTCAACTCCTCCCTGATTAGATCTGACCACAAACTAATCACCTTGGAAATCCACACTCCCCCAAAGGTAACCACCATGGAAAACTTCACCAAAGCTAACTTTGGGCTCCTAAAAAACAGAGGTGGCTAACTTCATGGCACCCATGCAAATGGAGAATAGTTGCATGACCGCTGAATCATACACCAATGCACTGTACGAACATGAACACAAATGCATGGATCTCACCATACCCAATAGAATCAAGATGCTCTCCTCAAAAATAAGAAAGACAATCTGGTGTCCAATGATTTACACATAGCCACAAAACGTAATGAGCAATCAAAACCTACTTGCCTTTTTAGAAGAGTAGTTCCTTACTTACATTGTGGTTTCACTACTACACTGTCTCACGTGTTGATTTTTAGTGGTGTTCTACCTACAAGCACAAGTTGGCAACTTGTCATTTTAGCATGAAAATACAGCAGCCTATACATTAATTTAGGTAGTGAGGCATTGTGGGTTCAGTCTTTCATGATGTCATGGCAGTGATTTTCAGCTCTGAGAAAAGGGCATCATCTTTATCATTAAAATAAAATACAAAAGAAAAACACCTTTTGTATAAAAAAGTATAATTTGGTATTGTATATGGTAAGGAGGTTGTATCCGACCCCAATCATTTGCTACATCTGCTTCAGAACATGTCCACTACACTTTAATCTCATAGCTCAAGTCACTCATGCTAAAGAAAACAAGCTAACAGTAAACATGAACATCCTGGTTCTCTCCACAATGGCCAAACAGTGGCAAGCCAGATAGTACAGAGTAATCTAAATCCGACACCAGAACTCCTCTGCAAGTGACCAAAAATCCCATGTCCCTTACAAAACCCTAAGCATATCCAATAATATAAGAATGCAGAGGTTAGCCAGGCATATCCAAATAAATGAATAAGTAAAATATGTCATGCAATTTGGACCACCAGAATAGATTTAAGATCTTTCAGCCATTTCAATCCACAACTTCATCAGAATAAAATAAATTCAACAATCACTTATTTAAATACATCATACAAAACACGTGTGGTACAACCATCAATGAATTACAACCTTTTAGCTTAAAACTGGACAATTGGAAATACATTCACTTAAAACAGAAAGCACCAAAAAATTTAATTTTGTTTGCCAAATCAGTTCCTTATGCAATAAAACATTTTCCCAGTCACTTCTGATAATCTTTTAACCTTTTCCATATTGAAAGAAAATCAGAATTATTAAAGCCATTGGAAATTAATGAATATATAAATAATACATTATTCTTAGCCATACTCATCATTGCCAGTGTATGCTTATATATATATATATATATATATATATATATATATATATATATATATATAGATAGATAGATAGGTTTACTATGGTTTGTGCAAACGACATTCTGTCAGCAGCACTGCTACCGAAAATCAGAATGTCATGCACAAAACATAAATGGATGGGATATTCAACTATCTGCATGGAGATTGCGGGACAGTGGGGATTGGAAATTCATACATATCCCACTGTAGTGCGATCTCAGAGTTAGAATATATTAGTAGGGGGGTGTGGCTTGCCCCCGTGTAAAAACATGATTTGTCACATAGGAGTCTGATTTACATCAGCTCCTATACGACTATCACGTGATGGTTTTGGCCACAATGTCGAGTCAAATATGTCGATCACCTAGATCGACATTGTGGCAGGTCAGAATGTGTGTTTTTGGGTTTACTATTCATTGTTTTGAACGGCAAATGTTTTGCCGTCCGAACAAACAATAGTAAACTATATATATATATATATATATATATATATATATATATATATATATATATATATATATATATATAGGTTTACATGCATATGACCAAGCAACCGATGGTTGAAACTCGGTTTCCATGAACCTATATGTTGAAGCTCCAGGTGTTGAGTGCTCGGAATGTCATAAAATATTCGACATTTCCGACCACTCTACCCCCTAAACAAGTGCTACCATGGTTCAAAAAGGGGGGGATGTTTTGCGCTTCAACATAATTGCATTCGCATTTTATGCGAAGTCGCCGTAGTGCCGTTGAACATTTTTCAATCAGCCATCCACCGGCCGACCAAATGCATGTATACCTATATATATATATATATATATATATATATATATATATATATATATATATATATATATATATATATAAAATGTGCATTAATTGTTAGATTTTTACAGTGTTTTGCCTACATAAAATGCACCACAACATAATCAGCTTGCAATATAAGCCACATCACTACTGGTGCAATTGAAATGACTTGGCCAGGGGTAATCAAATACAATAATAGCTGGCCCCTCTAAAATACATTTAGACTACTTATAGACACCACACTTAGACAGGATTCTTAAAATGCACGGCGTCTTACTATTATTTCCTAAGATACTCTCATTATTACAACAATGATGAAGCTCCTGGTTTGCATGTATGGGGTTTTCAATGAAAATAAGCCTCCAGTTCTTCTACATAATATGTTTTGACACCTGCACTGCTGCAGTATCCACAGAATGATATATATAATACACTGGATTTAGAACAATTCTTACAGCTGTCACATGAAAACCCATACCAAACTCAGGAGGATCATACCAGGACTCCAGCTAAAGATTTCCTTAGATTGGGGTAAATCTATCATTTCTATGTTCATGAACTTTATTTAAAACATAATTCAATAATGACTTGAATTGCATGGCTTATTTTATTTATTTATCCATAAGAAAAATCCAGTCACAACAAACAAAAGACATACTTCAAGATGAACATATGCTGCACTTATTATTTTAATGAATCTTCGATGTTTAAAACAACAGGAGCTTCCATGGACTAGAAGCACTGTCAAAATGTGATGCAAGAGAAGGAGAATTACAATCCACACAGTGTTTGCAATGTGTTGTTACTGTGTTACAGAAAACCCATAAGTAACATTCAAAAGAATGACAGTAGCAAAGTACTACACTAGCCTCTGGCATGCAAAGTCAGCAACAAAGTAACGAAGTACTACACTAGACTCTGTCATGCAAAGCCAGCAACAAAGTAACGAAGTACTACACTAGACTCTGGCATGCAAAGTCAGTAGAATGTATTACATCTTCCAGATCAACTAAATTTCCCCTAAACCGCCATATATTTATTCTAATAACTAAAACCTTAATTAAAATTTCAAGCACTGCACATGCACAATACACTCCAGAATGCCTTAGTCCATCTAAAAACAGCCACAACACCCAAATCACTTAGATTGAATAAACAGTTAAAAGAAAAAACACAGAAACATTTTCCATTGACAAGAAAAATAACTTTATGTACTATGCACACCCAATACACACATAATGCCATAAGAAACACTCCTACCTAAATAAATTCCTTAGAATTTGAATGAAGTGAAATTCATTTATTCAAATGAAGGAAGTTAAACATGAAGGAATAAAAAGTAAAACACAAACTGCAATTAACCAATCAGAAAATGGAATTACTAGAAAAATCGACACAGTTCTAATTATCTAAACTATCATCTGTAAACAACCATTCATTGTCCTGTAGTGTTAGTTTACTGGCCTTGGAAAACCCACAGACAGTTTTAATATCGCTTACATTCTTTTAACAGTTAGCATAAGGTATAGTTTTGTTGAAACCATTAAAAAACTTTTTTTTTACAATAAGGTTCTAAATATACCCCATGCACAGCTGCCAATGATAATTGACTGAGATACCAAGAATCCTGGACTTTACAACAGAAATTGCACAGCTCAGGTTCACAATACATTTTTGGACTATTTTTGTCATTTAAAATGCATTCTTAAGAGGATGTATGTGAAGCTTCACTATAACATTGCCAACAAGAATAACATATTTTGCTCTTGGACATTTTTTTCACTAGTGCCAAACTGCTGTTTCACCTTTGGGACATAATCCGTTGCATAACAACTCACGGTTATGGTTTTATTTTCCCCAGAGAATATCAACACAGTAAAGAGGAGCCATGTTTGCTTTGACACTCACTGATTTTTTTAGAATATAAGAATACAGTGACAGAAAAAGTGACAAAACAGCTACTCCTGGATGCTTTTAATCGTGGCATTCCTGACTGAAGACCAAAACATGAGTGAGAGTATGATGTGCAATAAATGAAGCATTGTGACATTTTATTTTCCTGGCTCTTACCACCATATTCTAAATATACTCTATGTTTTGTATAGCTACATAACAGTGTTACAAATGCCTAGATATAGCTAGTTAACATTGTTAGAAATGTTTAGATATAGCTTACATCTCTACTGAAATTCAAAACCTGTATGGCATGTGCAATATTTTGTTTCTGTACAGAACTTTGTTCTGTGGAGCTTTTCTCCCTGGGTCTCTGCAACAAAGGACTTTGCCCATTCGAAGTATCCAGGTCAACAAATGGAAATAAATAAAGTAAGTAAACTGTATTCAAATAAGTGCATCAATGATGACTGTAGCAATATAAACAACATTATCATTACACTTGACTATAAAAATTGATGGTCTGCACTCACTGACCAGCTAAATCAGAAGTAACCAAATTCACCAAACTTAAAGCACATTTGCCTGAGAGTAGACAACATGGAAAACTAGGTAAAACAGAGGCACTATCATTTGAAGAATTGACAGCAAAAAACATTTGCAGTGGGACTACCCCTTGCATCCCCATGCCTTCATTTATTTATTTTATCTCCTAGGCTGCAGAATCACAGAACAGTGAAATACTTTTTTTCCTGGAAAATCTAGCTTTCCCTTTCCTAAGACTGTGTGACGCTGCATAAGAATAGTTACATAATGGGGGCATGACGGGCAAAACCCCCCACATGGGGACTCTGGCATGCAGGAAGGCTTCCCCCCAAAAGAAAATGTTGGTCATGCTTATGTCTTGAAATCCTGAAGGCTATGAAATAGCAGTGCTTTTGTATGTCTAATGATGTTGTTGCTGATTTCCACAGGCAGGCTCAGTGTGAAAAGTCTATGAGCCAATCTCATGATGATAACATGAATATTTAGCATTTTATGTTTAAGAGATCAAGCTTGAAAATGTGAACTTTGTCAAATTAGAAATAAATTAATTGCTTTTGAAGGGCCGTTTTATTTTTTATTGTTTTAATTTCTTTCTTTTTTTTTTCTACAGGCTTGTGGAGGGATATTAACTAATTTTCGCATTCTGTATAGCAGTTGAGGTTGACTGGTATTGTAGGAATTCATGGCATTCTACATCATTTGGTACTCTGTAACTGGGTCATCTAATGGCTAAAGATATCTCTAAGTACTTTTGCATAGGAGATATTGTTAACTGACAAGTGTTCCATATATTTTCGGCACTGTCAGAAGTGACCTCCATCATAGCCTTGTGAATAATAGGTACATTTTCTGGTTTAAAAATGCATACTGTATGTTGTACAAGTTATATTGTTGCTTCAATGTTTCACTTTCAGAGCTTTAATATTATGAAGTTTTGTGATTTCTATAATATATAAATTCAAAAGAAAACCTATTTGATTGTGTGTGCTTTCTACTTCTTGAATGCAGGATGTTTCAAATGTGCTTAATACTCCTAATACCATCGGGAAAAAAATCACCATACTGATTACAAATATTATAGATCTGAATCTGGAAAAAAATCATCACACTGATTACAAATATCACAGATCTGAATACAGGAGACTGCTTTCACTCAAAACTGCTGCATCATGATGGTTATTACATCTCTCATAAAGAAATAGGAACTGTTTGTGATATAGCAAACATTTCTATGGCAATGACTTTACATGAGAGCGTGCTATGATTAAACCATTTTTTTTTAATAAATAGTACCAAAAGTTGTAAAGTTCAGGCCACATACACACACACACTGCTTTGTTTCTTTTCATGCATGTAGAATCTGAAAATTAATTACTATCACTTTCAAGCACACATTAGCACCTGCAACCATTGATGTGGACTTTTCTGCTATCTCTGCATCAAGCTTGGTGGACATGGGTATCCTGAGGCAATGTAACAATTGCCTTATGTCCACTGACAAACACTTAATTCTTGAACAGGTAAATATGGTATGTGAGAGATGTAGTTGACATCAGAGGCGAGACTCTCATATATAGACACAAAAAACAACAAACAGGTTGTCAGCGACTCACACACATCACTCACTGCACCCGCAAAGGACCACACACATTGACCCATATATGCAGAGATGCTCACATGTAACTTACCCAAACCTCAAAGGCCTTTCAGGCACAGTCCTTAGAAAGTCTGCATCTACACAAACAATACAATTCCCATCACAACACATAAAGCCACATCTCATTGTGCCTCAACTACCCAGCCCATAAGACATAACACCCCACAAACCAATATTCTGGTCATAGGGCACTCCATTGTGAGACACACTAATGTACCTATTACCAGGCTGGTTAGCTCATTCATTCTAATGGAGCTCAGGAAGTTTGCACTGCAACTTCCAATGGGCAGAGCCTAAGCCTTTTGACAGAATTAAATGATGTCCTCAAATTTCAAAGAAATGTTCATATCTCAGGAACCAAAGGGGTTATGAAAGAAGTATACATGGCACACTCTTCAGCACAAACTATTTTTAGAGTGGCAGTATTCTATTGGTTCTAGGTCTTAAAAGGAATTTTAAAAGTCGTAGTAGACATAATAACTATTACATTTGTAATATTTTGTAAACAATTTACAATATCTCAGCAATCACTTAAGTTACACACAGTACTGTCAGCAGCATTTTATTCATCTAGCTGAGAGCTTTCATATGAGGTTAAGGAGTTCTGCCTGTGTTACTTAGCTGTTGAGATATTTAGAACAAAGTGAAAATTATATCTATATAAATTAGTATCATAAAAAAAACAGTTAATATCTATTTACCTGCACTAGACAGAGGTCGAATATTAATGCAGGTGAGTTTGCCATTGTGTAAGCTTTAAAGTGGAATATTTTAAAACCTTGTACATAGTATGGGTTTGGAATTATTAATGCAAATATGAACAACCAATATTTGATGCCTACAGGCGTCAGCAGGCATTAACTGCAGATGCACCTGGAGGCATCACTCGGATGTAATGAGTTAAGGGAAGGTTATAATTAGCCTGCCTGTCAGGGGCCAGGATTCACCAGATCACACAAGCACTCAGGTCACTTACCCCTAAGTACCAATATGGCTCAGTCATAGTCCATGTGGGCTATAATGACCTGAGACATGCCTCCTTATATTATATGAAGAGAGACATGATTGTGCTTTCAGAATATGTGTCACAAGCAGGTATGGGCCTAGCATTGAACAGCATTCTACCATCTCCAAGGATACCAGCAACAAATGATAGACTTTAACAATTAGCTTAGCTACTGGTATCATTCCAAAGGGGTCAGATACTTGTAAACCTGGAAGAACATGGTTGAGAGGCATTGCTGCTATGCCAGAGATGGTCTTCACCTGTCAACTATAAGGTTTTGGATATTGGCCAAAACATTATCCACCCCTATAGTGCTTTTTTAGATAATGCCAACAGACAAACATTCCAACATAACAAAAGCTACTCAGGACAAGCTAAAGGTGTTACTGCTCAGTGCTAGGAGCCTCAACAAGAAACTGCACACCCTGGAAGCTCTCCTCACCCTAAAGAATGCTGACATTTGTGCAGCTATTGAAACATGGTTCAAAGCCAGGGAAAGCACCCAGGCAGTACATGGTTATAATGCCTTTCATACATTCCAACCACACTCTGAACATGAAAGAGCTACAAGTGGAGGTGTATCTATTTTCATAAAGGATAAGGACACCTAAAGGCTGATGAAACAATATGACATGCTTGAGCTACTCCATGTCCAACTAACCATGGGGAAAATCCATTACCATATTCTTGCTAGCTACAGGTCCTCTACCATGACCCAGGAAACCCATATATCATACCTGAAGTTACTAGAATCACTCACCATCCAGCCCAATACCATACTCATGGGGGATTTTAACTATCCCTGTATTAACTGGGAGGCATATACAACTACTAACACACAGACCTAAAGATTTTTTGACTTTGTAAATTCAAATGTCCCGGAGCTGCTGGTCTGCACTCCCACCAGGGGAGCAAATATCCTAGATCTGGTAGTCACAAATATGAGAGAGGGTTGCACCCCCCAGTGTATGCCCTTGCTAGTAAGATCCGACTACAAAATGGTCTCCCTTGAAAAGAAGGTAAAACTAGTCCCCCCACCAAACCCCAAAAACTTTAATAACTTCTCTAAGGTAAATTACCCCTTATTAAGGGATGGCATAGCTAGTTCTCAAGCTCCCAAATCCAGAAAAAACAGAAACCTATCCAGAGGCATACACAAAAGGCCTATATAACCACATAAACAACTGCATAAAACAGCAATACCAGACCAAAATAAACCCAGGTCAAACTGCAAAAACAAGCCACCCTGGTGGACTCCTAGTATTAATAGATTGTTCAACAAAAGAAAGAAAATCCTGTCAAGAAGTAAGCAGGAATGTGCAAAATTGAGAAATAAGTCCTTCATTAGTCTAAGCAAGCAAATCAGGGTTCTAGTCAAGTTTCTGAAAGCAGACTTTGAGGTAAAAATAACCTCCAAGGCTAAGGATAACCATGAGGCACTTCTTAGTTATGTTCACATTCTTAAGAACAGCACTCAACAATGTGCAGAATTAGTTGTAGATGTCATCACCTATGCACAGCCAGAAGACATAGCAAATCTGCTGGCTGACAAATTCAGCTCAAATTTCACCTCCTCATCACCCCCAGTCCCCAAAAATATTTCCCTTCACCACTCCACCTCCAATTATCACTAAAGAACAGGTTGCCACTGCATTCTCTAAAGCTATAAACATGACTTCAATGGGGCCTGACAATATAGCACATTGCCTCTTAAACAGCTTAAATCAGGACTTATCAGGTCCATTAAAATCTCTGTTTAACCATAGTCTCCAAGTTGGCTTTGTCCCAGTAGAGTGGAAGACAGTAACAGTCATCCATCTGCATAAAGAGGGACCATCTACTGACCCAGGAAATTACAGAGCCATACGTTTGACTAGTCTTATATGTAAGGCCATGGAAAGAATAACCATAGAAATGATAAATAATGACATAGGGGACCTTCAAACACTGGACCTGACCCAATTCGGCTTTGTCAAAGGCAGGTCATGCCTACTGAATCTGGTGGACTTCTTTGAGAAAGTCACTAAGGCCGTGGATGAGGGTAAAACAGTACATACTGCCTATCTCAACCTGGCCAAGGCATTTCACACAATTCCCCACTCAGGTATTATAAGTAAACTCACGAAACTGGGCATAAATCCCTTTGTCACCAGATGGATAGCCAAATGACTCATGGACAGGGCACATGTGGTTAAAGTGGGTGAATCCAGATCCAGCAAGAGGCCAGTTACTAGTTGTGTGCCACAGGGCTCAGTACTGGGACCACTCCTGTTTGTAATATACTTCTCTGAAGTCAAGGCAAATGTGGAAGGCCTCTGGATGACAAAGTTTGATGATGACTGCAAGGTGGGGGTACTCACAGAATCCTCCAGTGATGTAGATATCCTTCAGGAGGGTCTAGATCAGACAAATGATTAGTGCCAGAACCATGGCCTAATACTAAATGGAAAAAAATGCTTTATCATACCCTTTGGGAAGTCAAATACCCCTGCAAATTACAACATCAATAGCACAGCCCTTAGAGTGTTCTCAGAGGAGAGAAATCTAGTTACACAGATAGAAAGTAGCCTGAACTTTGACCGCCACATTTCCACAGTGGTAATGAAATCCTTTATGTGGCACAACATATAAGTAAAGGTATGGCATCCAGATCCAAGGAAATTATAGTCCCACAGTACTCAGCTCTCGTTAGACCAGTAATCGAGTACAATGTGCCATTTGGCATGTACTTGACTAGGCACTTACAGCAGATGGAGTGACCTCAGAGTTTTTTCACAAAGAGACTACAGGGAGTAAACAACATGAACTTTGCAGATAGGCTAAAAGCCCTATCCCTTTACTCTGTCTCTTACTGACTAAGGGGTGACCTATGCCTGATCTTCATGGCACTCACAAATCCAGCCCTGATGGAGCTGCTAATATCTGCAAGTCAGACATTGTGAGAGTCACTCAATCTAAGGATCTAAATTTATTCAGTTACTCAAACAAAACATGCTGGAGACACAGATACGTGCCTCAGAGATTGCCCCTTCTTTGGAACAGGCTTCCTATTCACATTAAGCAGAGCCCTTCCCTGGCCCTCTTCAACTGCAGTTTATATCAATGGATGGGGAATCACAAATTCACACCTGGGGCAGTGCCTATATCCCTTATGGACAGGGGCAATCTGTAAGATACTCAATACACAGGCACAAATCTATGCCATCCTCTTGCCCCTAGTGGCCATATATTTGGTAAAATCAGGTTATATTGACTAGGCTTATAAGTCACCTTAAGCTGTTAGCTTATTAATCTCTCTATGAACCTTGAAACTTTGCTTACAAATAGTGAGTGATGGACCAAATTGTCATACTAGCAGGCATAAAAAAGGATGGCTAAACAATTTTGGCAGTAGCACTTCTTCAAAACTTTTTATTTTAGTAAACATCGAAAAAGACAGTGTGGTAATGAAGTACTGAAGTGATGCCATCATTTATCACTTGATTTAGATCAGAATATCTTGCCATTCAGTCAGGTTTCCAGGTGGTAGATTCACACAAAAGTAAATATGCCAAAGGTGCAAATATTCACACAGTTCTGAAAATGTTTCCCCATTACACCCTCCTTTAGTTCATATTATGTACAACTATACCTGTTCAGTTAGGGACCATTACTTTTTCTATGTTCTACATCATCAAGTCTCGAGATAATGTTTAAGAATGCAGATCGACTGATCTAACGTGACTCTTCCTCTTCTGTAGAGACTGTATACGTCATTGTGAGTATGCACAGAGTATGCATCAACGTACTTTCTAAATACCAGTGCAGCCCTATTTTCCATTCAGTATTTGCATGACATCTGAGATGGGGGATTATTGTAAAACCATCAAGCACAAAGTGCCTCATCAGATTATCTATATTATGGTTTGTTAGTTTATTATCAACAGTTGTAGAGTTTCTAAAACATGTGAGAGATGGTGGGAGATATACACTTCAAGCATGCTACATTCACAGAACCAAAACGTAAAATAGGCCGTTCATAAATGCATGACAGTGCCTGCTTTTGTAACAGCAGCTCCAATGTTCCAATGATAATAATAACACCTATTTGTTAACCAGAGAGGCCCACAATCCCTTTTCCGGACCAACCCAAAAGCAATGTCTGGTTAAGTGATGTGCTCATGTCACAGATTAGGCAAATGAGGGCTGAGAGAATAAAACCCTGTACCAGGGGAACTACAGCTCAGTCTTAGCTCTCTGCACCAACTGCTAGATGTGCCTAGATACCTCTTACTAATAATGTTAAATCAGTATTATAGAGTATAAACCAGTCTTATGTCCATTTCACATACCGAAATAATATATGTGTCACTTCTTTGTGAAAGAATAATGTTAACATTTGGGCACAGGAAGTGGCATGGTTGCCAAGCACCATTAATAATAATATATCCAGGACAGTCACAGGGCATTCCAGTGTCATTTCTGGCTGACACTCATTATGAAGAGACACAAAATGACAACACTAGTGGGACAATACATGACTGCATCACTTCCATGAATTATGTTAGCAAAGGTAATAAACTAAAAGGATGATCTATTCTGATATTTAGCAAACACTTTACATATGTATATGTTAAATGGCCAAACAGTAAAGGCAGAAAAGAAGCTTGCATCCATATTCAATAAGATGGATCAGTGCTTTTCCATTTCCTGCACATTTACAACTCAGTAGGTGCATAGTGGGGACAATAAAAGATGTTGAAGCATTTCTTTAAGAGTGATAATATATCAGTTATATCCAGTACTTGGGGATAGGAGTCTGAGAGATATATGATTTCACCCCCCAAGAAATGTGTAGAGCTAGCATAAGCTGTAGAGAACTGCAACAGGAAATAACATTTATCTTCAGATAAAAGTTGTCTAGTCTAACAGGACACGATTCTATTGGCCATTTCGATAAGCATGTATCAAAAACTAGTAACAATGAATGAATGAATGAGTAAATAAATAAATAAATAAATAATGGCACAATGGTTTGCAGGGTCTTATTAAAATAAAATACCTCCTGGCACCCTAGCAAAAGCGCTAGCAGGTATTTTTATTTTTGCAGACATGCACCGTTCCACATTATTTTAAGTAAAGGTAGAAATTGCTGAAGTTCTTTAAAAAGGAATCTGAAAATAAAATGCAATTAGTAACCATCTTTCCTCTGAAAAGGAGCCTGAAAGTAAAATGTAATTAGTAACCACCTTAAGTAGTAACAGGTAGAAAGTTAACCTCATTATTTCAACAAAGGGGATCAAAGTAAAACAGTGCATCAGATATAAAATCCAGTAACATCAAATTATCATATTAGTGTCGGAAAATGTGTAGTTATACATTAATAGTAATGCCCATAGAACAGATGTCAGTATGCATTTTCAAATTTAAATTTGAGTTTATTATGTAATTATAAAATTAAGCACAGTACAGCAAAGTTACATGCAGAACAATATTCGGGAGGAATGAAGTTTAAGTGATTGCAAGAACTGATCAACGTGTATAATGTTGGAGTGAATGATAATTGTTAGAAAGTAACCATTGTATACTGCCTGAAAACAAGGTAAAATATTGTTTGTTTTGTGTTCTTTTTTATTAATGTATGTGTACCTATGTCATTGTTTTAGTTGTGATTTAATAAAGATGCTTAAAAAGCATTAAGAATATAACCAAGTGCAAATTAAAATAAAAGTTTGTGTAGATAAATAACATGACTGGCCTGTTTTTCAAATGCAGTAGTCAAATCACAGGTTTTACGAATGTCTTAAAACAGGCTAGAGTATGGCAGTCCTGAAGTCACTGCGGTAATAGATTCAAAGGGGATGATGCCTGACAAATAATGAAACAAATATTCATAACCTGAGGTTGTGCCCTAGGAACCATTGCTAGATGCAGAGTGGACAAGCATGTTTAAGCAAGGCAGCAGGGAAGGATGAGGTCTTTGAGACAGAACGAGCATAAGTCATGTAGAGCAAGAAACACTAAAATCAAGATTGTAAAAAGAATAAGAAACTAAGAAAGCTGCCAGGGCTGCCCCTTGAGCACAGGGGTAGTATGCTGGTAATGAGAAGTACTGAGAAGGACCTATGCCACAGTGTTATGCACAAACTGAGGTTTGCCAGCCTCAGTGTCAGAAAGCTGAATGTAAATAACATTAAGCCATTTAAGATGTTGGGAGACCAAGACTCGAAGCACAACACACAAGTCCTCAGATGTTACCAGGTGCTTAATCCAGGAGATAGTCCTCAAATGTTAACAAGAGGAATTAAGTGTAGCTGATACCTTGTCTTGAAGTGTCAGCAGATCACTGAGAGTCTGACCAAGATTTTAGAACTTAGATAAGATCTCCAGCCTTTAACTATCATACATGATAAAAGGCTGCAGAGCTGTAAATTGAGTTCCATACTGAGGCATGAACAGTTAAAATCTCTGTCAAACTGTAGTTGTTTTCCTGGCTATAATTTCATCTCCTACTCTTCTAACAGTTATATATATATCCTATCTCTTCTTTTAAGGTAAAACAAAACCAAGTGAACACTCCTCAAGGCTAAAAACTGAGCTTAATGAAATAAAACAGGATAAGTGCTTTCACTACTCAGGGTAGCTTCATCAGATCATAGCAAGCACAAAAAATAACAAGTTTAAATAACACACTGTTACCACTCATAATCTCAATGCAAGTCATGTGACTGTAAATGTGGCTTTAAAGGTACCACATCATTTAAACCAAACCCCCTCTTTGAGTTCAATATCACCATTCACCTAGCTTCATTACATATAGTTTTGTTAATGACATCACATCTTCTCTTGTCAAAAAACATTACCTGTAAAACCATAAACATAAAACTATGATGTTCACCATTACTAATAGCATGCTTTGCTAAAGCATTCTTAGAGTCATGTTTACTAATATTGTATATGTGTTCTTGTAACGTTCAATCTGTTTTGCAGATATAAAAGCAACTACACATCTGGCATCTATCTAAATAAAACTAAATGACTCATAGAGCAATCAGCATAATGGTATAAGTCAAAAACTCTAGCCATCTCTGGATGGACATAGGAATCACTGATTTCTATATACCTACAATATGCACAAGCTCTACATGCAAAAGTGCCCTTTTTATCAGACAGCTTCAATGTGACAGTATCAGGATTATTGCTATCCTTGTAACATAAAATCCTCTTTAAGGATTTTTTATTCTTAAAATAAAACCTCAGTATATCACTCTCAATATTTCTGATTGTCTCATCTGCAGTAAGTATTGACCAATGATCCCTTAATATTTTGCATATAGCTCTAGTGTCTTGTATAAAACATAGGTACTTGTGTAGTTCTATTAATTCTCGAATTCCTAGCTTCACCACTTCCAGGGTCCCTGCGTGAAAAATAGGGTCTCCCCCTCCTTCCCCTATTAATGTTTTCTAAAGCTAACAAAGCAGTTACCTGTCTTTCTGGATAGCCTTTAGATAAGAACTCAATCCTCAAGGTATCAAGCGATGACTCAAATGGATCTTCCTTGCAATTCAGCCTTGGCATCCTTAAGCCTATGCCTTTGACAACATTGCGATGTATATGTGGAGGGTGCATGCTCATTCCGTGTAATATATGGTTTCTCTTACAGGATTTCCTGAATGCTTCAGTAGTAAAAGTGCCATCCTCTGACAACCTCACACACACACATCTAAAAACTCAACATCAGAGCCCATCGACCCAACTGTGAAATGAAGGAATGAGGTGGAGGACTTCAAAAAATCAATGAAGCTGACTAGCTCTTCATTCATTCCTGGCCAGATAATAAACACATCATCTACAAAACATCAATAAAAGTGAATGAATTTACAATAATCTTCATTGACAAAAACTTTTTTCCATTCCCATTGGCCAAGTACTATATTTGCATAACTGTTAGCACAGGGTGTGCCCATGGCTACACCCTTAGTTTGTACATAGTACTTCCCATTAAACAGAAACACATTATTAGTTAATATCAACTCAATGAGCAAGCAAATAAAATTCACTTTTCCCACAGAATAATTGCTCATTTCTGTCAAAAAATCTCTCATATACCTTACTGCAACATCTTCGGGGATAACAGTTGTTATCAGTTGTTTAACAGAACAGCAAGAGACTCTTTTAAAAGATGGACTATTGTTTATCGCATCAACAAGGGGTGATTTATATGACACTATATTTGATGTTAATTTTTTTTTTCATAATGTCATGTTGAAATATCTGCATGGAGATACTCATGCTGATTCGGATAATGTGAATAGTGTTTTTAAGAGACCAAGTAGCTTCAATCCTATTTTACAGGTAGCATATTTTGACAAGAGAATTGGTGATGTCATTAACAAAACTGAATGTAATGACGCTAGGTGGATGGTGATATTGAAATCAGAGGGTCTATATTAGATCAGTGAATGCTTAAACAAGTGAACACTGATTGATTGACCTTATTTTAGCAAAAGTTAAAAATATCGAAGCAACAGAAACACTATTTTTTTCCTAGGGAAAGAATTTGGTTTTCCGTTTCTGTTGCTTCGGTATTTTCAGTGCTGTGGTGGAAAGTTACGGGTCAGATTCAGGTAAGTGTGTGAATGTGTGGATGTGAGTGTTAGGGTGGGTTTAGGTGAGTTAGGGTTAGGGCTCGGGTTAGGTATGTGTGCGATTGTGTGGACGTGAGGGTTAGGGTGGGTTTAGGTGAGTTAGGGTTAGGGAGCAGGTGAGGTGAGTGTGCGATACTGACGGACCTTAGGGTTAGGGTTTGGGTTAAGGTAAGTGGATAGTTAGTGGTGTGTGCATAGTTTAGTGTAGGGTTAGGTGTCAGATTTTAGGTGTATGTGTGTGGATTTCTGTTTGTTTGGTGTGCTTGTGTTGTGTGTATGTGTCTTGGATCAGCGATTTTTTTCCCTAGGAAAAAAATCGCTGATCTGACAGTTCGAGATTGTAAGCTTTCACTTACATAAGGTTGATCAATCAGCGTTCACTTTTTTAAGCGTTCGCTGATCTAATATAGACCTGAAATCAGACAGGGACTTTGGTTTAATTGATGTGGTACCTTTAAAGCCACATTTACGGTCACATGACTTGCATTGAGATTATGAGTGGTTACATTGTATTATTTAAACTTGTTACTTTTTGTGCTTGCTATGATCTGATGAAGCTACCCTGAGTAGTGAAAGTGCCTATCCTGTTTTATTTCGTTGAACTCGGTTTTTAGCCTTGAGGAGTGTTTCATTGGTTTTGTTTTACCTTATTTTTTGCTGCAAATAAGACTCCGTTCTTTCTCTGCACTGGTGCTGTCTCTTTTTCTACTTGTTTTTATCTGCCTTAACCTTACTCTTAATCTTGCTTTTACCCATTATTTCTCCTGCCTCCCATATCTACATCATGCATTACCTCTAATGAATATTGTTTCAGTCTCCCCTGTCTTCTTCCTCTCCTTGTTAGCCACTGTTTACATTTTCCACTCTGGCATTTGCTTTATGAGTGATTAATAAACTCAAGCACTTATAACATGTCAACATGTTTCAATGCTACATAATATTGTATTTATCTTGTTTTAATGCTGGTATAAGTATATTATTCTATATGTCATATGTGTATTAATATTTATATTGATATATGTAGTTACAGTATATTATAATATGATGTCAGTTTTCACCCGTGGATATGAATTTTCTGTTCTTTTACTTGTGGTGCTTTTCTCCTCAGGTTTCCTCTGAAAATGGATACAATTATCCAGTCAGACTTTCCCAGCAAACAAATGTCAATAACAAAATAAATATATAAATTCAGCTTATTATATGCTAACCAGTAATGGATAACACCAGAATTTTCTAGAAGGGAATTTATATTTGCCACATGCTCTTGAAAGAATGGCAGGTACAACAGAGAATCATCTACCTAGTGGAGATAACAAATGTCTCTCCCTCTGATAATAATAGCTCCAAAGGGTAATATATGCTCAGAGTGAATAATGATGGACTCACAATGGAACCCTGAGGTACTCCATACTCCACAGATTAGGAAACAGCTTCAGGGTATGACTGCAAACTTAGGAAGCAAACCTTACCACAACAGCAACAGAGAGACCACAGAATGATTAAAGATGGTTCATTAGGATACCATGATCAGCAGGGTGTTATGCTTGAAAGGGTGCTCTTCTGAATTGTATTTATTTTTAGAGCAACAAAATATGTAATTTTGTTGTTCTAAAAAATAAATAAAAATACAGTGCCCTACAACAACATGCACCCACCTCTTAGAGTGATGGGCACCCATGGGAGGAGGCAGGGTCGACCTTATGGCAAATGGTGCCCTAGGCAAAGGGCTCTACAGCACACACCCCCACACCACCCGGTGCCCCCATCATGCTCTACCTACACCATCCAGATTACTTTTTTTCTTCATTTTTCTCACAGGTTATCTTACTCTTTAGCCTTTCCTGTTTTCATTCAACACATTTTAAAGAAACCATTTCTTTAAAACAAAAAAATAAACAAATAAATACTGGAAAAGTGCCCATGCTAGAGTGGCGGCCTAGGCGGCTGCTTAGTTAGCCTATGCCTAAAGCTGGCTATAGGAGGAGGTGCTCTGTCTGACCTGACAAATCAAGTCAAGCAAGTTGACATCAGACATGAATCTTGGAGGGTCAGAGAGCAGAGCTCTTGCAACGTTAAAATTAATAAGCATAGATCTTTTTTAACAAGGTCATTCAAGATTTAAACAACTCAGGGCAAGGGTAATAAAACGGATGGGAGTGATGACTCTTGGAGCATTTGAACTTCAAATTTGAATATTCCATCAAAGCAAGGGAAGAAATAATCAGAGACAACTATCTCCTACCAAGGGGAAGGAGATTCACATGCAAACTAAGATTAAGCAAGGAATGAATATACTCTATGAATATGATTAATAAATTAAACTTAAGATAACAACTGAGAATGGATAAACTTTCAAATACTATTAGAGATAAAGTTCTTAAAGTGATGTTACCTGCCTTTAGGCAAGATCAGAACTGGTTAAAATGGATTTTTTTTTAACTTTGATACCTTATTATAAAGCTCATAAGAAGAGACTTGGATTGCAAAAGTAGTGATTGTTAGGGAATGGGTGGGGTAGGCTTTGTACAAGTAGTTGTAGGACATATAGGGCCATTAAGATTCTTTTACTTCTTAAAGACTAATATACAAGGTTTATATATACTAATAATACAAACAAATACAAAAACCAAATTTTGCCAGGTCCTGTTAAATTCCTGGTCCAGGAGATTAGTGGATAGGCACAGAGAAGGGACGGGAATAAAAGAATGCTTTCATAACATGTTTTTGATAAGAAATAAACACATCCCAATATACTTACATAAATTTTCAAGATTACTTACACAAAATAAAAGATTTATAAATGTGGGAAATAGACTCATGGAACATTAAAGGGCTCCAGAACATTAAGAAAAGGAAACTGTTTCTTCACCTAGCTTTACAGTCTATGGCAACCTTCTTACTAATTCAGGAAACACACTTAACTAACGAGCAATGGGCAGATATCAAAGGGAAAAAGTGGATAAGAGAAATTATAGCCTCTGAAGGCAAAACCAACAGTGCAGGAGTAGCAATTATCATTAAGAACCACTACAAAGATAAAATGTTAGAAACCAAAACAGATAAAGAAGGAAGATGGTGTTATGCAACCCTTTCAACTCCAGCTTACGATAAACCCATTCTACTTCTCAGCATATATGCACCCTGTAATAACCAGCACTCCTTCTTCGCTTCATTGTACCCTATCTTAAATCAATACAATAACCACTATTTGATCATAGGAGGAGACTGGAATGCATATCAGAACCCAAAAAAGGATAAATCAAGTTCACAGAGATCATGCAATAAACAAGCAGTTTTAACATTAAGCGAACTGAAATTAAATTTATATGATCCCTTCAAATATGGTAATAACACAAATAATGCAAATAATTTTACATTTTACTCCAACTGTCATAAAATGTGGTCAGGAATTGACTTTTTCCTAATTTCAGAAGCACTAATTAACCTTGACCCCACAGTATCCGTTCATACTCGTTACTTGCCTGACCATTCTAAAATTACCCTAAACATTACTATGACCACCAAAAACAACACACAATATCAGGGATACAACTGGTCTCTAAATCCAAATCTCTTAAATAAAAAGGAAATAATTCAGGAAGTTCAGAACACTCTTAAAATATCTGTAGAAAAGTTAACAAATCAAAAATGCCTTCCTGATATTGAATGGGCAGCAACTAAAGCTCAGATAAGAGGTATCTTTATCCAGAAAGCTTCTTATTATAAGAGAATCCAATTCAGAGAAGAACAACTAGAGGCTAAAATTAAATCATTAGAACAGGATCTATTTAAAAACTACAACACGCAAACGGAAACAGAACTTTTGAAATCCCAGAAAGACCTTTTCTTGGCTCACAACAATAATCTAGCATTTCATGAAACTAAAATACTTACAAAATATGCTAGCCATATACAAACACCATCACGAGCACTTGCAAGGATTATTAATCAGTCTAAAACACCTTCACAAATTCTGGAACTATTTTATAAGAATAACACTTATACGAAAACTGAAGATATTATCAAAATTTTCGAAATTATATACTCTCAAATCTATGGAGAACAAAACCATCTACTTGCAAATGATAATAGTGCAGACTTCCTACAAAAACTCAATTTTCCGAAAATTGATGCAAAACAAAGAAAAGAATTAATAGAACCAATAACCATTGATGAAATAATAACAACAATCAAAAAATTGAAACCACACAAATCTCCCGTCCCAGATGGTCTCACAGCGGAGTTTTATAAAACATGCTACCTTATCACTGCACAAATATTATCTTACGTATTAAACTATATAATAAATAATAAAATCAATGATCTACACTTTAATGCATCCTAAACGATTTTCATACCTAAAGAAAAGGCAGATCCTCAAAATCCGGATAGTTACAGACCCATATCATTACTCAATATTGATACCAAAATTCTAACATCTATTCTGGCTAACAGACTGAAAAAAATAACGGACATAATTATTTAGAGTGAACAATCTGGTTTTTTACCATCTAGGCAAACCAGTGACAATACACTAACACTACACACCCTAATTTCATATGCCAATCAAAATAACCAAAACATATATGCACTAATTATAGATGCTCATAAGGCCTTTGATAGAGTCAACATAAGATTTTTATTTCAAATCCTACCCTATTTTAACATACCCCAAGAATTTATTCTAACCCTACAAATATTATACAGCAATCCATATACAACATTATATATAAATAAAAGATGGTCTAATGGAATTCAAATCAGAAATGACACTCGTCAAGGGTGTCCCTTGTCCCCTTTACTGTTTAACCTATATCTAGAACCCCTATTTTTAAACATCAAACAAAATGTATATCATAATGCCCCAGTAATATATAACACAAAAATTTCCCTGTTAGCCTTTGCTGATGATCTCAACATATACTGTACAACGCCAACCACAGACAGCAACAAAATACTATCTGCTATTGAAGATTTCACATCCATTTCAAACTATAAAATAAACCTTAAAAAAAATAACATCTTCCCTTTAAAAACTCCGAAACCTTTTTCACTCCTACCACTGATAGGTCAAATAAAATCTGAAGAAAAGATTAAATATCTAGGAATTACATTCTCTACAGATAACAAAAATTTTTACCTTAATAATATCAAACAAAAGTGGGACCACATTTTACTTGATCTAAAGAGATGGAAAAATCTGAAACTACCACCATTAGCTAAAGTCTCGATTATTAAAATGAATATCTTGCCCAGATTTTTATACATCTTCATGTCTTCCCAGCTATTAATACCCAAGAAATTTTTTAAGCAAATTCATACTGAATTCGCTAAATTTATATAGGAACCAAAAAAAAGTAGAATCTCATATGATAAACTGATGACTCTGAAAAACAAAGGTGGATTAGACCTACCAAATTTTGAAAATGACTACTCAATCATAAATGCCAATAGAACTTTAAGAATTGCAAACTACAATAAGCTAGATAATAGCTGATCCCCACATTGGGTAAAATTAGGTTTCAAACATATTGAAAGCCTGAATATAAATCCCAAATCAATACCTTTCTTAAGTAGTAAAAACATTCAAGCATATAACCTATTGAAATCCCTTAAAAATTCCATAACATTAACACAAAATCTTTTTAAGTCAGTAAATCTCCTTCAACCCATGATGATACTGCAACCTATCCACAAAAACCCTAATTTGAGAATTAATAACCGGCTACTTGACCTGAAAAAATTTCCACTTATAATTAATATAACGCTACAAGATCTATACCCATTTTTGAATTGTCCCACGCAAGAAATAAGAAACCAATTGGGCCTACCCAAGACATACTTGTTGATCTTAAGACAGATTAAAGAACTGTGTTTAAGTTACCTACAAGACATAAACATAAATAAAGATGACTTAATCAAATGGAACTCACTTTGGCAAGCCCTTCTACAACACAGTAAATTCATAACATGCTCATACAAACTGATCAAAGACCTGAAATTTCAAGAACGCATACTCTTATCTAATTATTGGAAAGAAAAAATACCATTGATAGAAAACAATAAAATAATACAAGCAATCAATCTAACAATAAAATCCATATCTCTTCAAAAGCTAGAATTTACCCAACTCATGATATTTAATAATGCTTATTACACACGCCTTAGACTGCATAAATTTAACCCTAGAAACTCCCAATTTTGCCCACATTGTAAAAATGAAACTGCTAACCTTTTACATATGTTCTGGAGATGTAAATGTGTATTCAAACTTTGGAACTCCCTGAAAGTACAGCTATAAAAGATGGGATATCAATCATCAACGCTCACATTGGAATTTACGATATTACATATTCCCCCAATTAACCTATCTAAGAACCAAACAATCATTCTCATTAATATCTTCTTATTAATGAAACTTTACATAGCTACCAACTGGCTGACCCCATCTAAAATATCATGGAATAGCTTTAGGAACTTAGCGACAAAACATATATTAGCCCACAAATACATAATAAACAAACAAAACAAAACCCCCAATATTTTGAAACGTTGGGAACAAATTTTCAATATTATACTTGCATAAAACATTGACTTTGGAAGACATTTACAACATACACAATAAAAATCATAACATCATATAGTAGTATACTAACTTGATGGTACTAACCCTGGAGAAAACAACTCTTATCTTTTTCCATACTATTAAATTATGAAAGCATTCATGTAAATAGTGTAAATATGTTTTAATTGATTGTTCTTGTACCAGTTGTATATCACCTGTGTTTATGCTTGTGAAATTATGTATATTAAAAATAAACAATAAAGAAATATTATTGAAAAAAAAAATTAATAAGCATGAGGTGGTGGTGCTCACAGTACTGAGCGTCTGCAGCAATGTGACGCATGTTTTCTTTTTCTATTTTTTTTTAATCAAAGTTTCAAATTCTAATGTTTGAAATTACTAATTGACTGTATATTCAGCCTGGGAGTCAGGGTATTTTAGATTGTGAACAGTACCTGAATGGTTATAACAGAAAACAGTTGGATCCCCTTCAGAATATCAGCTTTTCAGGAAGTCGAACTGCATATGCTCAAGACCACATGATCAACTTTCTTAAAAGTCGATGTATTTATATGGAGATTGTGGTACAGTGAGGATCAGGGAATTTACCCTTTTCTTCTCTCACAGCTGATATATATCATTAGTGGGAGGGGGAATGCAGAGGGCCTTGCCCCTGCAAAATCACAGATTTTAGCAGTTGTTTGGTTTTCAGCATTATGGAACAATGATCATATCGTCTCAACCATTTGAAGCTAGAAGTCCCATAACATCACTGTTGAAATGTTGTGCTAAGGATTCAAACCAGTTAAGTTAGTATTGCTGTAAATTTTTTTACCATGATATTGGCAGCGCTCGACCAGATATTTTTGCATTACTTACACTTTTGTGATTTGTGTGGAGCAACTTGGAAATTTTTAATAATGTGACAACTTATTTGCATGGACTAGCAAAGTAAAAAGTATTACATGGCCATCAACATACTTCTCAATGCAGGAAGTCCAGATTTTTGCCTGATATTTTTGTTGTGTTCCTCAGAAAAATTGTGGTGTTCTGGCAAATCAGTGAGGATTCAAGTCAAAAGGCAATGGCATGCATTTGAGTTTCTAACTTCATATCCTTCCGGAAATGCGTACTAATCAAAAACTGTTTATTTATTTATAAGAGCAATATTTACAATTTGCTCCTTGTTTTGAACCTTTATCCCCTCATTATTTTTGGCTTTGTTCAAAATTCCCACACTAACAGGTTGAGAGGTATCAGACCTAATGCCTAATAACTATAACTGTTGGGGAAGTTTTGCTTTATCCCTCCAAAATTCATACTAATACTGGTAATTTATGGAGAAAAGGTGGTGAAATACATCTAATAAATAATAGCAATATTAGAGTCATAGATTTCTTTTGCCTCAAAAAATACATGTTTCACATTCTGTTGTTCTGTCAACTCCTCATGTTGATAGTACTAATATTTTAAAATGTGTCTGATTTTTTTTTTTTTTTTTTTATGTATCCCTGATTCTTGAGGTAAGAAGTTGAGAGCTATGGGGTTGGAGTTAACTGGATGAAAGTAACTGGCACTCTTATCTTTTGCTCAGTTTGAGCAGTTTCTGTTATTTGGTTTTGCGGGACTAGTGTGTATTTCAAAGATATAAGATGGAGTACTTTACTTGACACTTGATATACATAGAGTAGGTATAATTGCTGTGCTTTGTGTGGGAGAAATGACTAGCTACCTGCTGCTGTTTGCTTATAACTATGGCTTTGCAGGACTAGTGTGATTTGTGTGGAGCAACTTGGAATATTTTAATGTGTGGCAATGCATGGTTTGTTTAAAACAAAGGTGAAATGCATTACATGACCATCCTCTTTTATCACAGTCTGATATCTGAATTGTACATCGATGTGGCTATAATGGGTCTGTGTGGGTTACTACAAAGTATGGGTCAAACTCTACTTATACAAGTTCGGTGTGTGAGAACCACCAGAAACGCTAAAGCTGTGAGTTTTCTCAAATTCATTTTATCCTTTTTTAATTACTGTAAACTCAGCAAGTGACTTTCCTGCCTTGAATCCCATGTAGTCTAAAACCAGCCCTGATCAATGGTATACACAGAAAGTCACTGTAGCTCGTGTGAGGAGATGGGAATGATAACAACATTTCTTTAATTATCCTCCCAAACCTCTGAG
This sequence comes from Protopterus annectens, assembly GCF_019279795.1. NCBI lineage: Eukaryota > Metazoa > Chordata > Ceratodontiformes > Protopteridae > Protopterus > Protopterus annectens. The sequence continues at coordinate 574,670,586 of NC_056728.1, read as the reverse complement.
GTCACTATCTTGAGTTGGGCTGGGGACAGTATACTCACTGGGCCAGATTCATTAACACCTACTCTAAGTATACATAATCTGTATTCTAAACCATCCTTACCACATTTTTTGTGCTTTCTAGTTATGCAGAAAGGTTACACTAAGTGCACATGTAGTCTGCATTTTGTGGTCGCTTTATGAATCCCTCGAAATTTAAGGCTGCAAGAAAATCAGTAGGAAAACTAAAATTAGGAGGAAGAAGGTGTGACTTATGCCTGTGCTTTCTGTTTACTCAGAACAGTGTGCACTTAGTGTAGGTGTTAATGAATCCCATGGATTATTTTTTACCTTTCCTTACAAACTTCAGAGGAGTGCATAGAGGGTCACTAAGTTTGTACAGGAGAAGTGTGTGCTGTCTAAAAGTAATTTGGAAACATTAGTTGTTGTAGTAGTAGTTGGTGGCATAGAGAGGCAGGTATTATTTCCAGATATGATTAATGTATCCTCATGAGTATTTGTCTTCACCATTATTTGGTTACCTTTGAGCATTTAGCCTTGGATACAACTCATTTCGTCCTTTGAAATAAAAAATATATAGTCAATTTTTTTCTTTATGCATGATTTTTGTTCAGGCCATCATTGAATCAAAAAGTTGAAAAAAGTTCTAAAATGCACCTCAGAGCATTTATAACCCCATGGCTTCTGGTGCTTAATGACGCATAGACCCCCAGCTTAATTTCTTATAACAGTGTAGTTTTGGTCAGTCTAAGTGTGTTGAAAGGATTCAGGGAAAAACAAAATTGAAGCCCAAGACTGAATGTCTTTCTTTAATCATGATTCTTGTTCAGGCCATCAGTGGATGTAAATCATGTTTACAAAATGCAGAATGTACCTCATAAAAGCATCTAGAAACTGCTATGGCTTCTGGGGGCCTTACAAACCCCAGCTTAATGCAGTTGTTTTCTATATAGTTATCAAACAGCAGTCTTGCCCACATAAAATGTATTGAATGACTGCATAAATACAATAAAAAACTCAAGAATTAGACAAACTGTAAGAAAATGGAAGAAAAAAGTGATCTAGATGTTGTGGATAGGCCAGGATGGGGGGGGGGGGTGATGTATGGTGTGCATGGGGTGGGGGCACAGTGGCACACTTTTGCAGAGGGCACCAGTTAACTTAAGGCCGTCCCTGATGCTCAGCTGTTTCAGATGTTGCCAAAAAATGAAGAAGGATGTAAATTAAGTAACTGCTTTGATCTTTTGTCCTAAGTAACCCTTTGATTACTGTAATTAATGCAGCCGTAGGGCTATGAAGAATTAGCAGTCTGATATTCCAAAAGCATGCAAGAAAAATATATATAAATAATTGTAAGGAATTAAAGAATGTTTCCCAGTCTTCAATATTAGCCACAAATTTTGATAAGGTGCAAATGCCTAACAAGCAGGTTAAAGGCTAGTAGAATTAGCAGTTAACATTGACCAACAAAACAACATAGTTTCTCTGTTGCATTAGTCATTAATTGAACTGAAAGTCTTACATCAACACTTTTTGTGCTTGCAATCCTGGGTCAAGAACTTGCCATAAAATACAACTGGTAGTTGTAATATTTTCTTTTAAATTCTTTCCAAGAAAATGGTTATTGGTATTTTCTGTGGCAGGGAAAAGTGAGGGATTCAAATGGAGAAAACTGATAAAATACACTCCGACCAACATGCTGAGGTACATAAACTTTATTAAAACAATAAACAGGAAGTTATAGTTTGAATAGATCTGAAGAATGTTTTTTATTTCTGAAAGTGCTTATCATTTTATTGTTTTAATACAGTTTATGTACCTCAGTGTGTTAGTCGGAGCGTATTTTATCAGTTTTCTTCTTTCATGTGTATACATTCGGCCTTTGGTAACTGCAGGTGTGCTTTTTACTTTAGGGATTCATATCGCACTGCGAATGTAAAAGAACAGCTCTTCATTCGATTGGGGGAAGGTCATCCATGACTGTTCAGTGTCCTAATGACTATAGTTTGGCTTAGGAGAGCTAGTTTGGGGTGGAACAGAAGCATAAAAAGGGCATACCTATGCATTCAGAGTAAGAAATCCTAGAAATTCCTACTTCTTTCCGACATATAAGTACTTCAGTATGTGGAACCTATCCTATTGTGGCGACATTGAAAAGGAAATAGGAGCAGAGCTGTGTATTATGCAGTCCATCGTCAGAACTTAAACAATTGCATCTGTTGAATCGTTGCTGCATGGTCAGTATCACAGCATGACTGAGTAATCTGTTGCAAGTCTTTGTAGTCTTGCAAAGTTTTATATTCCACTTTGTTAAGCTTATGATTTTGTGTTCTTCAGATATTATCATTACAATGTTTGGCATCTCCACTAAGGTAAATGTGAGATTTCCCTATAGACCCAAGGAGATACATTAAAACGTTAAAAGCTGAAAACACGCACAGCTGGTTATCTCTGAATTCTCTTTAGAGTTCAGGCTGTGAAAAAGGAAACCCTGGTAGGGAAAGTGGTTCTTAAGCAAATGCTGTGAACTTTCCAGTTCAGTAAATAGAAGTTTGCTAAACGCAAGAGACATTGCAATAACCTGAAGAATGGCAGACACACTGCAGCATTAACCAAGGATGAAATTAACTGATCTGCCATTTTCTTAATATTACCAAAAACAAAAACCAGTGCTAAGACGTCAAAGTACAGTTCTAACTCATGTTCAGCTGATATGTATACAAAAATGATCTGCTTCTCCTGTGAAAGAGCTAGTGATGCACAGTAACCTTTTTATTTCCTTTAAGTGACTTCAAACCTACATTAATATAATGCCAACTTCATTAAATCTATCAAGGGAGCCTTCAAATTAATGCATAGATGAATATTAGGCTAACTGCCTTAAAGGGCAGTTGTAAGCTTAGCCAATAACCTGAGGTCAGAATCAAACCTCACACCTGATGTTTACGAGGTGAAGACATTAACCATTATGTCAAACTCATCCGCAAGAATTCAGTCTTATTAACCATAATTTGTGTGTATTTTATACCTGTCTTTTTTACCATTTAATCTATTACAGTGCTTAGTAAAAAGAATTGTAGCAGGTAAAGATTAAAGAAGTTCCTCCGTGGCGCATGTCAAACATACAACATATAATAGCAGCTTCATAAGCCTATGAAATGCATGGTTAATTCTTGATAGCTAAAATATAATGTCAGAAGCCAAGGCACTGAAACTAATAAATTAAAAATATAAACATCTAGCAGTTATAAAAATACAAATAAACACCTTCTTCCGGAGAAACGTTAAACCTTAATCATATTAATTAAAGCCAGACCACCATTAAAAAGCATAGCATTGAACATAGATGGGAGATAAACGAGATTGTGTGAGTGGTGCGCTTTTGCTTCCTTCCACCTCCTGGATCTTGTAGGTTTGCTGCCCTGCAAATATATAGTCAACTGAAGAAAGAAGAAGAATTGCAATTATCGAAAATTGCTTTTTTCATCAAAAGTTTACTGTTTTGTAACCAAGAACTGCAAAACAGGCAGATTTTTTTCTACAACTCAAGAAACCAAAGCATATCTTCCAAAAAGACCAGTTAATAATAATAATAATAATAATAATAATAATAATAATAACAATAATAATACAAAATTAATCAAAACCAGTCAACCAGAAAACAGTAATTTACTTATAAAGACTGAATAGGAGGAGCCAGAGGTGATATTCATGTAAAGAGGAAATAAGACTACTTATTTAATTACTTCAAATGATCAGTTTTATTTATTTATTTTATTTTAATGCTTTGGTAGCAATGGACCTCATTCCTTAATCATGGCATAATTAATGTTCGCAAAATCAGCATTGCTTCAGTCACTGATTCTTTCCAGGATGTTCTTTTTAACTTCTACAATGGATCTAGAATGGCCTCATTCGGTAGTTAACATGAGATCGCCTGTATTAGTATATCAAATATAACTGGAAATTCTTTTTAGTCTGGTTGCTCCAATTGCAAAGAGAGTGATGTGGGTATCCTTAAGCCATGGTGCTCTGATTTCTGCTTGCATGTCTGATATTTTATAACCCTATGTTTGTATTACACAGAATGCCACCATATGTTGTGTAGTCCTATGTGATCATTAATATTTCACTTGGTCACTAATTGTTTATATTTCACAGCCTGGCTCCTTGGCACAGAGGGATGAAACCGTTACTCTGAGCCAGGCAACCATAGTTTGACTAGCATCTCTGGTACTGGAGGAACTAGACAGGGAGAGGAAGGACGGAATGAGTCTGTCCCGCTCGGCTGCTCCATGGGGATTAGAGGGGCTTATGTGCACTTGGCGGCACACTGCGATATCCCTGGTGTAGATTGGGGAAACCAATGCTTGCATCATGTGGGGGGAAGGATTGCTTGGAGGGAATGGCCCTTGTGAAAGTGAGGGACATCTTCTATGAACAGCTTATTGTATGTCCTTCCTCAGCACCTTGCTGGGTGTGCACCATTAGGGCTAGGGAGAAAATAAGAACAAATCTTCAAACCATGCCTGAATGGTGGCCACTTCTTGTTGACATTTGCCCTGGAATAGGCTGTCTGATTGAGGAGGGAGTTGATCATCAACAGACAGCGAGGGGAAAGAGTGGCAAAAAAATTCTTTGCAGTTCATGTTTCCAGGGCTTCTTGACTACGTCTATATCATAGCACTTGTACAGTTCCCAGTGTACCATTATAACCACATTTTTGGGTCTGTGTAATAACACTGATGGTTAATAGGGTTTCTCCTAGCATGCATAGGCTGACGTGCAGGAACTGTCTTTAATTGAATTTTACCTCATCTAACTTCTTTCGCATTAAGTGATATGTCTCACTATCTGCCTTCATATATATATATATATATATATAAATATATATATATATATATATATATATATATATATATATATATTTATATATATTTATATTTTTTTATACAGACAGAGCAAGAGAGAGTGAGCAATGTACCTGCAAAATAATGAGTTTAAGTCTTGTTGTTTTTGATGATTTTAGATTCAATCTAAAATAATTTTTCTTTTGCCATTTGGTATTGTGAATATTCAAAATGTGTGTGTGTGTGTGTGTGTGTGTGTGTGTGTGTGTGTGTGTGTGTGTGTGTGTGTGTGTGTGTGTGTGTGTGTGTGTGAGTGTGTGTGTGTGTATATTCCCACTCAGGAATTATTGATAAACTCACCAAACTAGGCATCAACCCCTATATCACTAGGTGGGTTGCAAATTGGCTCACAGATAGAACCAGCAGTGTAAAAGTAGCGGACTCCAAGTCAGACTGCCGACCAGTCATGAGTGGAGTCCCACAGGGATCAGTCCTGGGTCCTCTCCTGTTTGGCATCTACTTCTCAGAAGTCCAGGCCAACACAGAGGGACTCTGGCTGACCAAGTTCAGAGATGACTGCAAACTGGGAGTCATTATTAACTTCTCAAGTGATGTAGACATCCTACAAAAGGCCTCACTGAGACCAATGACTGGTGTCGAAACTATGGCCTTAAGCTTAATGCCAAAAAATGCATCATCATCCCCTTTGGGAAAAACTCAGTTCTCACTAATTGCCATATCGATGGGAGCCCACTGAATACTGAAGGCATTATGAGAGATCTGGGGACACAGGTTGACAGCAACCTCTCCTCCAACAACCACATTGCCACTGTGGTCAGAAAGTCCTCCTATGTGGCACATCTCATTACCAAGGGTTTGCATCCAGGAAGAAAGAGGTCATCATCTCTCTCTACTCTTCCCTCATTAGGCCAGTCATCGAGTATAATGCCGCATTTGGCATGTACCTCACTAGACCCATGCAACAGCTGGAAAGGCCACAAAAGTACCCCACGAAGAGTATCCTAAGCCTTAAACACATGTCCTACATGAACAGACTAAAAAAAACCCAGCTATTCTCTGTCTCATATTGTCTACTAAGAGGCGATCTCTGCTTGACTTACAAAGCCATGTCTGACCCAGATCTGTTAGAAATGCTCAATCTAAAGAAATACCAGTCCCTGCACACCACACACTCCAGAGACCTCAACCTCATTACCACAATCAACAAAACATGCTAGAGGGACAGGTTCATAACCCAGAGACTGCCCATGCTCTGGAATAGATTTCCCATACATGTCAAGCAGAGCACCTCACTGGCCCTCTTCAAGAGAAATCTTGATGAGTAGATGGGAAATAGAAAGTTCACCCCTGGGATCATTCCAGTGGCTCTAGCCTCTGGGAACTAACGTCAGGCAGCACAATGCCAGTGCACTTCTATGGGCTAGGCCTGTAAAGGCTCCAGGCCCATTAGCCTAGTACACACCTATGAACTTACCTAAGAACCTACACACACACACACACACACACACACACACATATATATGTATATATATATATATATATATATATATATATATATATATATATATATATGGGTCTACTTCACATGACTGAAATTTCATTTGACTGACTTTCATTTGACCGAGACCATAATACTGAATTTTCCAAATACTGAAAACTCATTTGACTGAATCTCATTATACTGAATTCTAAGCCATAGATATTATGGGGGTTACGCTTCTCCTGTAACTTGTTTGTGATAAAAAGAATTACTGTAACTTATAGTCCTGATTGTCAGAATACCAACAGTCATGTAGAAAATTGTGTTGTAGTGTTTCTAAATGTGAGTATGTCTATTGACATTTTTATGGGAAGTATCACAGGTAATATGGTGGATGTTTTGTGTATTCCCAGTAGCAGTGGCAGTGTGTAGACTACTGTAAGGTAAGTAAAAGGTATATGCCCTTTTCCCCACTGTAGTGCAATCCTGGAGTTAGTATATATATAGTTGGGTCTATATTATAACATTGAATTTTATAAAGTTTGAATGTTATAATATCGAACCAGTTTTGTTGAACGCTGAAAACAGCAAAGGTGCAGGACACCGAATTCTTTCCCAGGGAAAGAATTCTGTGGGCCGTTGCTGTGGCTTCGCTGTTTTCAGCGTTCGATATGTTGGAGCATTACGAGTCGGGTTCAGGTAAGTGTGCAATTATGTGTAGGTTAGGGGGCAGTTAGTTGAGTTAGGGTTAGGGAGCGGGTCAGGTAAGTGTGCGGTTGTGTGTAGGTTAGAGTTAGGGGGCGGGTTAGGTGAGTTAGGGTTAGGGCACGGGTGAGGTGAGTGTGCGATAGTGAAGGACCTTAGGGTTAGGGTCGGGTTAAGGTAAGTGGATAACTAGTAGTGTATGTAATGTTTAGTTTAGGTTTAGGTGTACGATTTTAAGTGTATGTGTGTGGATTGCTGTTTTTTGTGTGTGTTTGTGTTGTGTGTATGTTTCTCGGAATAGTGATTTTTTTCCCTGGGAAAAAATCGCTATTCTGACTGTTCGATGTTTGTGGATTTTGATGTTTAGGGTTCTATATTATAACATTCGATCTTTGTAGATTTCGATGTTATAATATAGACCCATATAGTTAGGGGGTGTAGGGGGCACAGCCCCCCACATTGGGGAGTGTTTGGTTTGGTTTTATATTGTCCGGTTTTTGTTAAGAGGGTATGCAAGTAATTTTTAAGTTCTGGAAAGAGCTAGTCATTGGTGTTGTAAGTGTGCATGCATATGGTTTACAAGTTAGTATTTTGAATTTTAGCATTGTAAGTATTCAATTGTAAATATTTCAGTATTATTTTTCAGTATTTTGAAAATTAGGTATTTTGGTCTTGGTCAAATGAAAGTCAGTTAAATGAAATCTCAGTCATGTGAAGTAGACCCATATATATATATATATATATATATATATATATATATAAATATATATATATATATATATATATATATATATATATATATATAGACATGGGCCTCCACTGAAACAGGGCTCTTTCTGGCCCAGTGGACTTCCCCAGTCATCAAACTTAAATAAAATAAAAAATAATAAATAAAAAGCATGCATGGTTACAATAACATTTGAACTTTGGAAAGTGATAATTTTGCTTTGAATTTGGGGGGTGTGTGTTGCTGAATGCCACTGGTGCTTGATTTGGCTGGGCCAGTGGAATTAAACATCAGATGTCAGAAAGCTGTTACACTGTAGGTAAAGAATATTGCATTATACAAAGTCTCCCTTAAGATGAATTCAAATGTTGTTGTATACTTGTAATAAGGCACCTAACAAAGACTCATTTTACTGAAGAAGATACTGTGTGATCTAGTTAGTATGTGTATATATCTATATGGGAAGTACAAGGAGCATTTCCACCTGCAAAAAAATAAAATTAAACACAAACAAAGCAACATATGTGCCAAGGTTATTGCTCAGTGCATGTGTAGTAGTGTGTCAACAGTTTAATCAACATATGGAGCTATACACACAATTTGCTTTAAGAGCTACTACTCTAAATGCTCAACCTTGATAGTTAGCCTGTAGCATTTAGTCTCTTTGTTTCCTCCCACATCCCAAAGACATGCTGCAGGTGGATTGGACACACTAAATTGGCCCTAGGCATGAGTGTGTGTGCCTTCTGTGGAAAGTTGGGTGCCGGGCTGGCAACTCGACACTGTAAAACTCCACTGCCAATCATGAGCGGACAGGTGATCCGCTGTGGCGACCCCTAACCAGGAAAAGCCGAAAGAAGAAGAAGATATATATATATATATATATATATATATATATATATATATATATATATATATATACACACACACACACACAATATATATATATATATATATATATATATATATATATATATATATATATATATATATATATCAAATGTATGCGGCATATTTATAGGTTGATTTGCATGGGAATTCTCTGCATCTGAGTGTGTTTGTATACATATATATATATTACCATTACCACATCCACCATCCAAAAACTACTTTATAAACTGAAACCTTGTACAAACGGTCCTGATAATCTACCTGCAGAATACCTCCAACTAGCAGCCCCTTCCATAGCTTACTCTATCAGCATACTCCTTAACAGGTCCATTCAAGAATCCTGGATACCAGATATCTGGAAAAAATCATTTGTCATTCCTCTACATAAAGGCAGCAACAACTCTGACATCTCAAACCTCCATCCTATTGCCATTCTTTCCCCATCTCAAAAATGTTAGAGAAGTGCATCCACACACAGCTCAGAAATCATCTAGTTAAATGCCAACTACAAGGCATTTGACATCATTTCTCACTCCCTACTGCTCAGCAAACTCTCCAACCTCAGTCTATCTCCCCCCACCCTACAATGGTTTACAAACTACCTCAAAAACCGGCAGCAATCCTCTAAATGGCAAAACTCTTCCTCCCCTTTCACCACTGCCAACACAGGTGTTCCCCTCCTCTTTAGAATATTTGTCAACAACTTTCATCAAACCGTTACTCATAGTTCTGTCATCCAATATGCTGACGATTCAACTATCATCTCCTCCTCAAATTCTCTCACCAAATTACAGCAACTTACCCAAGAAGCATTCACCTCTACTGAGCATTGGATGTCTCAGAATCATCTCGGCCTTAACACCAACAAAACAAAACTTTTATTATTTGCTCCCACAAAAACTACCCCCATTGACAAATCTCTTTTTACAATTACTTTGTGTAGCAATACTGTCCTAGAAGTCGTCCCTAGTACCAAACTGCTAGGTGTCATCATTGATGACAAACTAACCTTTGACCTTCATATCCACAGCAATATAAAAAAAAACATCAAAAGCTAGGTGCCCTATATCGACATAACTATTTCCTCAGACTCACTGCCAAAAAGGCCCTCACCTCATCCTTCCTACTCTGCTTTATGGTGCTCCCATCCTTACCAACCTACAATCTTCCCTAAAAAGTAAGCTTGATTCCTGCTACAATAAAATTGTCAAATTTGCTACAAACTCTAAATACTCTACCCACCACTGCTCCTCGTTGCATAAACTAAACGGGCTGGAATCCCACCACCATCTTACTTACCTTCAACTAACCACAGCCCACAGAATAATCTACCAACCTGAACATTGCCCTTCCTTTTCTTCCATACTGACCATGTACCAGCCCAATCGCCACCTCAGGTCAGAAAACAAAATGTTGCTGTCTATAGAGAAACCCAAACTGTCAGCTGGCCAAATGCTGTACTCCCATGCTGTCTCTAAGTTATGGAATAATCTTCCTCCTTCTCACAGATCAACGTGTAAGTCTGCTTCTTTTAAAAAATCCCTAAAATTACATTTAGAAAACGGTTTACATTTTTGCAAACATAAAATCGAAGCCATGACAGCCGACCAAACACATGTATTATATTGTTAATATATGCCAATGGCTAAATATATAGCCATTGGCATAAAAAAACATGTACAAAGTATAAAATTAACATTTAATATATATAGTCGCACTATCGTGACGTGGAAGCGCAGGGCAGTGGTGCGCAAAGGAGATCGCAAGGAATATATAAAAATATAGAATAAAACTGCAATGAAACACAAATCATGATTTCCCCATAATAGTCAAGGCAGGCATGCTACACCATACTATGGCGCAAGGGTTGCTAAGGGGCAGTGACAGTGTTATGCGCAGTAGCTAGGAATTAGTAGGCAATGCCATGCAAATGAGAGGAGTAATAGTGAATCGCAGATTCCCCAGTGGTTTAAGGATGCACCTCACAGCGTAGCATTATAACACTGAGGTGTGCCTTTGAGATAAAGATGACAGCAAGAGGGGGGGGGGTGTCGCCATTGCTGTACATTGGAGCATTGCTAAACCGGTTTGCCCCTAGCTAGGCAAAGCTGCAGGATAGGGGTGTGTCGAATTGGCCATAGCTATGCTTAGCTGAGAGTACACAAGGTAATCGAGTACATATGTGAACGGAGATGAAAATGTGCATAAACCCGGTAAATGGGTTTGTGCGGCGCGCACTGCAGCTGAAACAGGAAGGATATAGGAAAGAAATAAGGAAATGCTGCAGCAGTGAAATTGGAGTACAAATGACTAATTAACACCTAGGAGCCTACAGTGGGCCATTGACAACAGCTAACAAGGTTGCAAGCAGCTACTAGCGGAACAGGAAAGGGGAGGGGCTGTACTGCAAAGAAAACAGTAAAGTGTCAAAGCAGAACAAAGCTGATTTGCAGTATATCAGCTACAAGGCACATTTTTCCATGACTGGGTAGGGAAAGTACAAAACAAGAAAGAAGGCAGGTGGATGCATGCCTGATAATGGGAGGGGATCCAGGTTTAAAAGTGAATTAAAAGGCACCAGATTAATCAAGGCAGGCAAGTAGATCTCCACAGTAAAGGCCCCACACTTGCAGTACTCATTGCAAAACCCATAATTAAGACACGCTACAGCTGGAATAGCTCATACACACCCACTGACATCAGCAGCATCCATAGCATAATAGTATAAAGTGTGAAAGCACCTCACACACATTTGTGTATTCCCATACAATCTGCACCAGTTGTGTATACAGATGGGGAACTTTTATTATGTACATGTTAGGGGCTGCCATAGCTTTGATCCACCAGCATGTGTTGGAGACTGAAGGTGGTGTGAAGGATGATGCACATGACCACCTCAGACACCAGAGGAGGAGGAGAGTGTTCAGACCCAGGGTAACCTACCAGGGGCTACATGATCTGGAGATAGTAGAGCATTACAGGGTGGACAGGGACATCCTACAGCAACTTGTGGAGCTGTGTGTCCACGCCTCAGAGCCAGAACAGAGGGGAACCCATCCCAGTGGATACAAAGGTATGTGTAAACCTGAGAATACTAGCTACAGGTACCTTTCAAAGACCAACTGAGGATATCATGGGGATCTCACAGGCATCAGCATCCAGGGTACTGCACCAGTTCCTGGATGTCATGTTACCACATGCCAATGAGCAAATATACTTCCTCCAAATGCAGGAGGAGTTAGCCAGCAATATGCGTCTCTTCCACCATGTGGCAGAATACCCGGAGGTACTGGGTGCAATAGACTGCACACACATACACATCAAGTCACCACCTGGTGAGCAGGGTAGACGCTACATAAACCGCAAGGGATGCCCCTCCATCAACTGCCAGGTCATGTGCAATGCCCAGGGCATTATCATGGATGCGTGTGCTGGCAGCCCTGGAAGCTATCACAACTCCCACATCTGGAATGTCTCACAGCTGTATCAGTTATTTGCTAGGGGGGACATCCCAAATGGCCACCTGGTGGGGGATGCTGGCTATGCACTGGAACCGTGGATGATGACTCCCATCAGAAATGCACACACACCCATGCAGGAATGCCATAATGAGGAGCACGCACAAACCAGAATCATCATAGAGCTTGTGTTTGGGATGCTGAAATTACGGTTCCATTGCTTGGACATATCTGGTGGAGCCTTGCAGTACTCTCCAGGCACATGTGCCCACATCTTCATAGTGTGTGCCATGCTACACAATATGGTCCTGTGGAAACAGCTGCAGAAGGGACAGAATGGTAAAGGCCCTCACAGCCCACCACCATTGCCAAGGGCCCCACTGGCACAGAGGTACTCAGACCATGAACACCCTGAGCCAGCCCCAGTAGGTAGACGGAGGCATGCCCAGTATGCCCATGCCTTGGTAAAGAGGGAATGTATAGCACACACACTGACAGTGTAGGCACCTAGGGACTGACATCTTTCTCCACCTGCACACACAGTAAAAATGGATGGCACACACACAAGACTACCTGTAAATTGTCATGTATAAGCAGTCTACTGTGTGCATCAAACAAAGGCAGCCCTCAACTATTGCACACACAACTGCCATTGGCACAAGGTAAGTCAACACCTGAACAGTAAATTAAGCTATCAGCATATGAAGATACTGTATGTATAAATTCATAGGTAGGTATGTGGCCAACTGCCAGAGGCCATTCATAAGCCCAGCCAAAATGTGTCAGCTTTTGCCACCCCATTGATTCATTAACTGTCCCTCTGTGGAGCAGAGCCAATGGCAGGATCCCTGAGGTGTATCTACTGTTCCCCATCCACTCTTCAAGGTTTCTCTTGCAGAGTGTTAGTGAGGGGCTCTATATAATGTAGTTAGGGGTGTTGTTCCAAAGTATGGGGAGTGTCTGTGGCAGGAATCTGTCCCTCCAGCATCTTCCAGTTATTGTTGTGGCAAGGTTCAGCTCACTACAGTGTGTGGCTCACTGTGACATGGATTCCTATAGGTGAAGTATATCCATCAAGCCTGAGTTTGACATGGCTGTGTTGGCCAGTGGAGATCATCTCTGGGTAAACGAGATGCCATTGAGTAAAGCAGGAGTTTATTCAGTCTGGCTGCATAGGCCATATGTTGGAGGCCAGTATTCCCCTTGGCAAGGTACATTCGAGGACCTCACAGCTGTTGGAAGTGTCTTCTGAGGTACATCCCACATGGGTTATTATACCCTATGATGGGACTGATGAGTGATGAATAAAGGGGCACTATAACCCCAGTATGTCTAGATGGGAATCCTTTAGTAATCAGATGGCCTACATAGAAGGATGTCTTAACTACTGTGGAGATATGATTTTCAAAGGGGAGATCACTATCTACCTTAGTCCCCAGATACCCCATTACCTCGTCCATATTAAAGTGGCTGCCACTTATGTGTTAATATATGGGTGCCAATTCCACAATGGAATGACCATGCAGTTAGTGGCACTTAGCTGGAGGCCATGATGTTGACATCCTGTGATGTTCTCTGTGAGGCCCCTTGAGGTATGTCTGTGTCAGTTGGACTATCAATCATGGCTCCCAGTTCACAGTCAATGCCAAACATGGTCTGCTGTAGTCCACCTGTGTTTGCCTGTATCTCTGAGATGTATATGCCAAAAAGTAGGGCTCCCAGGACTGAGTCCTGTGGAACACCAGTCATGACTGGTCAAGAGTTGGACCTGGAGACTGCTAGTCGTACCATGTAGGTTCTGTGAGTAAGCCCGTTGGCAACCCAACCTGTGATGTATGGGTGTATGTACAGGCTGGTGTGTTTATAAATAATACCTGAGTGGGGTATGGTGTCAAAAGCCTTGGCGAGGTCCAAGTAGTATGTGTGAACCACCTCCCCTGTCATCTAACATCTTGGTGACTTTATGTAAGACATCAAACAGGTTCAGCAGGCATGAATTGCACTCAACCAAGCTGACCTGGGTTGGGTCACGTGTTCGGAGGTTACCAATGTCTTTGTTAATGAGTACCATGAGGATGCAAACCATACCATTGCAGACCAGGCTAGTCAGGCTTATGGGGTGGTAGTTACCATGGTCATTTGTGATTCCACCTTGATGGAATGGAATAACCATTGCCACGTGCCATTGTATGGGCATGTAGCATGAGGAAAGGCTGAGGCTGGAAAGCTTAATTAGGTGGGGGGGTCAGGTTGTCTTGTACAGTTTGCAAGATGCAGTCTGGAACAACAACCACCTCCATTGATGCTGTGTTCTGCTGTTAGAGAGGGCCATTTCCACCTGTGTGTCTCTGATGTGTGGGATACTGTACCTTTTGGGTAGTGTTGTGGACTCTTTAGGGGGTGAAGTATGCACTGAATGTATCTGCAAGGATGTTGGCGATATCAGTAGGGTCAGCATATTTTGTGCGATATTTCACCGGCACAGTGCAAATCTGTGTGTCACCACATAGATCCTTGACATAGCCAACAAAGGCTTTGTGGTTATCTTTCGAATCCTTGCGTATTCTCCTGCTGATGTTAGCCTTGTATGATGTCATGAGGGACCTATGTATTATACTAATAGTGGTCACGGATGTCTGCCCTTTGTGGGATTTTCTGTTTGTCTGGAACACTGACCTACTTCTGTAGAATAGCCTGTTTATTGCAGAGGTCCACCAGACTGGTGTCCTTGACTAGGAGGAGTGAGTCTTGGTTTACCAGTGATGGCATGATCCATACATCCATGTAGGTGCTTATAGACTGCATTTGTAAATCTGTCTGTATCTTGAGTAGTGTTTCCCCTTAGCATGGGGGCTGTGAAACCCCCCACCTCTGTTATTAGTAGTGTAAATTTAACTGTAGGAAAGGTATACACTGTGGTATCCATGGATGTGGGAGATGCTTGGGTGTGGAAACAGTGAATCGTTCATGGTCAGAGCTAACCAGTGACCGGTTAACCTCCGCTGTGGTGCACCTGTTGCCCATGTTGGTGATGACCACTTCTAGTAGTTTCCACCCCACGTTAGGGAGGTTACCACCTGATACAGGGCATATGAGGTGATAAATTCCAGGAAGAGTTGGGCCTGGAAGTGAATACCGGTGTGTTTCCCAGTTAATGGTATGGTAGTTGACATCGACCAATGCCAGGGTGTGCATTAGGACTGTCATGTTCTCCACTGTCTCCAGGTAGGTGGAGTGGTGATCCTGGGTCATGGAGGCTGATCTGTAGCAGGCCACAGTTTACATTGCAGTTGTGGCTGATGTTAGCTGCACATGGATGATCTCAGAGGTATCATGCTGCCCCACTAACCTGGAGGTGTAGGCATCCCTGATAAATACGGATGCAGCCCCTCCATGTCTGTGTCAGTCCATGTTCTGTGGCTGAAATGTGTGGTATGGGTTGTAGTCTGGTAGTGCTAGTGTGCTCTCAGGAGCCTTAAGACAGATCTCAGTTACTGCACAGATGTTGATGTTGTCCATCCTGAGGAGTGCTGTGAGTGCATGCATGCATGTTGTGATCACAACCCCTGGTGTTGAGTAGCATAACCCTCATTGAATCTGCTATTGTGCCATTTATGGAGCTGGTATTCACCTTTGAGACTTTCCTAAATAAGGCACCATGCCATGCACCAATAGCCTTGGCCAGTATTCCAAAGCCTAAGGCTGACACATAGGCCAGTATGGTATCGTTGCATGCATGTTCCCCATGTGTTCTTGTTTTTCATCTCTCCTGTAGGTAACCTACTGGTAAGTAATAGAAAGCCTTAAACTTATACAAATTTTCTAGCTTCCAAGATAGGCTTTTGGAGTGACTAAGTATCAGTGTTCTGTATCTTCTTGCTGTACTTAACTGTTTCCTGACTACATGGTGATTTCTCACTGTATATTGTTATCTGAGGGTCTGTTTATTCACATATTATGGCTGTGATAGCCTGCACTTTAGAGGTTCACAGATAGCCTACTACATATCAGCCCAAGGGCAATTAGAAGCATAGCTACAGTGTCTTGGCTTTCCCTGCACCATTGATGAAGTAACTGAGCCTCTGTCAAGCATAGCCAATGAAGCAATTCCAGGCAGAGTTGCTGGAAGCTGTTGAAGACTGGGGTTGTAGAGGGTGATAGGGGCACTTAGTGATCTAAAGAGGGCATGTTAATGTGATAATTCAACACCATTCAATTCCCCCAACAGGTCTCGCAGCTATAAAACTTGACAGGTTCCCCCACCCCCTGGCTGTATGGTTTTGGGACACATGATCCCAGGGGTGTATATTCTGTTACCCATTCACACA